>NC_056701.1:26449056-26749056 GCF_018831695.1 Puntigrus tetrazona
GGAGTGTTCTTTAGTATGTTTGGAAATGACTGGAGAATACAGAAACGGACACTTCTTCACTTAAAACAGTTCAAAACCAAGACCAACTAATGTGTCGTTCGCTCCCTTGACATTTCAGAGACCTGAGCTGGAATCCTACAGGAAGTGCTATATTTCAATACTCTGAGGCTGAGCGTGGGCGCTGAAGGTCATGGTGTAGATATTCGAAAGCGTCCAGCACACACTTCCTAATAACTTCTGAGATGCAGAATCTGCACATCGTGATGGCTGCTCATTCACGCTCTCCTGGGAGCGAGGACGCTTTATGAGTTTAGTGCACTGTGGGTTGGTTAGACTTCGTTCAGCTTATTTGATCTAAAATGCAGTAAAAACTATAATAATGAGAAACATGTTAGAATTTAAAACAAGTAGGTTTAGGTGTAGGATGATAACACGCACAGTATAAAAAGCATTACGCCTATGGAGAGTCACTATAAAACATGGAAACACAACGCATGTGTATTTTCTTTCTAGAACTCCTTTATCTTGCAGGAAGGAACATCACCGAAGAAGGAAGTCGTGTCGTAAATGGTACCGCCGTCAGTCCTTTCAGCCGGACCCTTGATGAAGATGTTACTGGTAGAGCTACCATCATGCTGAGAGCGCACGATCTTTATTATTTTGCCCAGGTCCGGAAGATGAGGGTGCCCAGGGCATGCTCGGCTGAAAGAGAGGTTTAATAACGCACAATAAAAGATAAAAGAGAACTGACTGATTGGCTTTCATAACTGATGCTTTCAAATGACTTTTTACATTGTTACCAGTCCGTCAGCGTTACGCAGTCAGCACATGCGTCGGATAAAATTCACTTGCATGTTTAAATGAATATTAATAAATCCCAAGGGGTGCGCAAAGCGTCCATGTCCTGCGGCTCAGAGCCAGCGGGGCCCACCAACAATCCCACGAGAGACCTCCCGAGCATCAACCGAGGACGCTTGAAGCCATAAACAAACCCCATTTAATTTGAGTTTTTATACTTTGATATATACACTTCACGGTCAAAGCATGCTCACGGGTTTTTCTCGAGCTGCTGGACAGGACTCGCATTTTTCTCTCTAGCCACTGAAATGTTTTTGTTTGTTTTTTTAGGTTGCACTGGAGTATTTTTTTGCGCGCCGAATATGTTTTTTTTGTAAAGTGGCGATTCATTCAGCGCACGCTTTGAGTTTCCTCAGCCTCGCCGTCGTGTTTTTTAGGTCTGAGCCCAGAAGCGCGTGAATGTGAACGATCTCTCACGTGTTGGAGCCGCACGGGCCTCGCAGCTAAATGTTCTGCGATAGAAAAGCCATAAAAATCAGATCGCTGAGAGGCTCTGCAGCTGGTGGAGCAGAACTCAGCAGATGTCCTCCCACCCGTCTCCTCACCGCTTACGACCGAACGCTGGTACGAACTCTTCTCTGAAGATAAGAGCGCGACATTCGGATGATTAACCGGCAATAGACGAAAAAGCTTTCAAATACAGACAGCGGTCAGTGGTTTTATTCCACAAGCGCAAATGTCTCAAGCGTGGAGGAACGGCTGGCTCTGAAAGCTTAAGGCAGAATAAATAACTGTTTGTTTTTTCATGTCATTGATTTAGAGAAAATTATTTAATTATTATGTCCTACTGTCACTTTCTGTTGGTCAAATTTTACATGACCAATATCTGCATGGTAAAACTCACAATCGAGCAGATTTGTATTGAAAATATATATATATATTTTTTTTTTAGACCATTTTTTTTTTTTTTCATGAATTTCCCCAAAATTCTCAGTGGTGATTATTTGATTAGATCTAGTGCAAACGTGCTTAACTGAAATAAATAAATGTTTAACGTAATCATTTTAATAATAAATGATTATAAATCGTATTCGTATTTTGTGCTTTCAAAAAATGTATTGCAATTAATCACCTCCAAAATAAAAGTTTTTCTTTACGTAATATATGTGTGTGCACTGTGCCGATTTATTAAGTAAATATTAAAACACACATACAGTGTATATTTACATGTAATCTTATATTAGGCATTATATATTAATATATATATTTAACATATAAACATAACATATTTCCCTTAAATATATACATGTGTGATTTTATATGCATAATAAATATGTGCAGTACACAGTTGATTAATCTTTTGACAGCGCTAATTGTTTTATATTAATTTATTGGTTCTGGGCAGGCTTCTGATTAAGCAGAAGATTCACTGAGGATTGAGAACTGATCTGATCTGATCTGATCTGACCGAACGAATCTTTGGCCTGTGTGTCATTATACTGTATTGAGATATAATGCATAATGTTAGAAGCAAATGTGCTCTCCGCGTTTCACAGATCGTCCGATTTTATGGAGTTTTATCTCGTGATGGAGACGAGCAGAAGGCACAGTCTGTTTTACTTCAAAGGAATGAAGTCTGGTGAATGAGCTTTGATCGCTTGCTTTGTTACAGCTATGAATATCAGCAGATCTCTTATTGCGTTTATTTCATTAACCGTCTAACATTTTCTTTATCGTTTTAGCTTTTCACGGAGCGTTTGGGACTCATGAAAGAGTACCGAAGTGCTACATGCCAAAAACCAGTGACGGATGCTGTAGAAACACCAGAACGTAACCTTTGTGTGACCTTTAATTGCCATTTATTTTCTCTGCTTTAAATTCAGTGGCATTCAGTATGGATGGACAGACGGACGGTTACACAGACAGAGTGATCTGTCACCAAATGGCAGGGTTGCTGACTTTCTGGAAAGTTTTATAAAGTTATGTAGCTGATTATAATGTACACTACGCTTCCTTATTACTGATTGCTGGAATGAAAATGCTGTCAAAAGGTGTTTGTTTGTTTTTTTACGTGATACGGTGAATATAATTTTACTCTATTTATGCTTTCTGCTGAAGGAGAAACGGTTTTAAATAATTACAGCGGGATCCTGCCATCGGTGTGGAAAATGATGTGTAAACATATTATATAACATCAGCCGTAATGTGAAAGCATTGCTGCGTCTGGCTCTTACTCGACATTTATTTTAGTCTGTATATTTACATATATCTCAATCATTTAAAAGAGCATCATAAAGCGCCACAAACGCAAGAGTGACAATACAATTTCTTGTCAGTGTCATGCACTGTCTCACATAAAAGACTTTATTCGTGATTGTGGTGGCCTCTTGTGGTAGGAAATACAAATATATATATATATTCATTTTCATATAGTTCCATATTGGTGAGAAATAAGAAGTATAATTAAAGGCATTCAGTATATACACACACACACACATATATATATATATATATATATATATATAGAAGAAAGATTGAGGGGGTGAGTAACTAAATGATGACAGAATTAACTTTTTTTTATGGAGAACTAACCCATTAATGGTTTTAACATTCAACAGTTATTAAAAATCGTTGAACTCCGCCAACAAAAACGGTGAGACTGCGAGACGCTCAAAATGATAAACGCAGCGAATTATGAATCGAGCGTAAAAGAATCATTTAGACACCATGCGAAAACTTACGTTGGTTGATGAAGGCGAGATGTGATTTTAAAATTTAATGAGAGCCTTCCGCCGATGGCTGAAATGGATTTGGGTTTGAGCGACTCGGTCGTCATGGAAACGGAGTTCACGAGCACAGCCGAGCTACTCCTTCGTCTCTTAAGAGGCCCAACAGTCAATTTACAGCGGCAGCGCATTAAAAGTTTGGATTTACACACAGTCTAGGCGTATTAAAAGCTGAAAAATTACACGAATAATGGCACCCTTATATGTATTTATTCGTGTGAATGTATTCGCGCGCGTAATGTTCAGAAAAAAAAAAAGTGCATAACACCGTCACGGGTATAAAAGTGACCTCCACCCCATCAAACACGTTTGGGATGAACGGGAAGATGAATGAGCAAACATTCCCACAGAAACACCCCCAAATCCTGTGGAAGGGACCAGCTTCCTATTAATGTCATTAAGGTCTCTGTTGATTTAATGGTCGGGTTTCCAAATTAAAGGCTTAAAATTTAATTAGAAATTGAATCAGAAAAAAAGAAAGTAGACTTATATAAGCAATGTTTAGTAAAAATGTATAGCAGGGAGATTTCAGAACGAGATTGTTAAGGATGTCTACCTAAAGGTCATGTTTAATTTAAATGCAGTTTTGGGTTATTTGTTCAATATTTTGTGAGTTATGTTTTAGTGGAACATCCTGCTTCTTCTTCTTCTTCTTCCTTGGATTGAAGGATGTCACTTGAATTATTAACAGCAACCATACAACAGGCCTGTGACTTAAAGATACAGGCATCTGCTTTGTACACTCGTCATCTGTAGCATATTCTTTCATTCACACTGATATCTCTCTCTCTCTCAATCATTAATTTCATATAGCTTATTATTTTATTAATTTACTTAATTACCCTTGTTTTATTCCTTCTTAAAAAGTACAAAAATAAAAAAATACAAAATAGGTGCAAATTATTAAGTGACTACAGAAGCCCCGCCCGTGATGTAAAGAGGACCAATCACATATCAGCTCACCAGGATTCTGCAAGTATAGAGGTGTGTTCGACTTGAAGCGGTGCTTTGATGTCTTACACTGACCGGTCGCTTCCAGTATAGGTCTCTGCAGGCAACGTAATGGGCGGTTTAAAAAGGCCCAGAAATTGAGAAAAGCCCACTTTTGCTCTGTAGAGAAGACAAGTCCCACAAGCTATAGTCTGTGCTGCTGACATCCCACAATCTACAGTTTGTACCGCTGACGTCCCACAAGACATCCAGCAAGCTACAGTTTTTCACTGATGTCCCCTAATATAGCATCTGCACCACTGATGTCCTGCAAGTCTGTGCTATTGATCGCAAGCTACAGTCTGTCACACAAGATGTACCACAAGCTACAATCTGTGCCACTGACGTCCCACAAGATGTCCCACAAGACGTCCCTCAAGCTACAGACTGTGCCCCTGACGTCCCACAAGCTACAGTCTGGGCCACTGACGTCCCACAAGACGTGCAACAAGCAAGAGTCTGTGCCACTGACGTCCCACAAGCTACAGTCTGTGCCCCTGATGTCCCACAAGATGTCCCACAAAACGTCCCTCAAGCTAAAGACTGTGCCCCTGACGTCCAACAAGCAACAGTCTGTGCCCCTGATGTCCCACAAGACGTCACACAAGGTGTCCCACAAGCTACAGTCTGGGCCACTGACATCCCACAAGATGTCCAACAAGGTGTCCCACAAGCTACAGTCTGGGCCACTGACGTCCAACAAGCAACAGTCTGGGCCACTGACGTCCCACACGACGTCCAACAAGGTGTCCCACAAGCTACAGTCTGGGCCACTGACATCCCACAAGATGTCCAACAAGGTGTCCCACAAGCTACAGTCTGGGCCACTGACGTCCAACAAGCAACAGTCTGGGCCACTGACGTCCCACACGACGTCCAACAAGGTGTCCCACAAGCTACAGTCTGGGCCACTGGCATCCCACTGACGTCGCACAAGTTACAGTCTAGGCCACTGACGTCCAACAAGCAACAGTCTGTGCCTCTGACGTCCCACAAGACATCCCGCAAGTTTTTCACTGATGTCCCCTAATCTTCCCTCTGCACCACTGATGCCCTGCAAGTCTGTGCTACCGATGTCCCGCAAGCCACAGTCTGTCACACAAGACGTCCCACAAGCTAAAGTCTGTGCCCCTGACGTCCCACAAGACGTCCCACAAGTTACATTCTGTCCCACAAAATGTCCCACAAGTTGAGTCTATGCCACTTACGTCCCTCAGGCTACAGTCTGTGCCTAGGACATCCCAAAAGATGTCCCATAAGACGTCCCACAAGCTATAGTCTGTGCCACTGACGTCCCTCAAGCTGCAGGAACATGGCAAGCACGTCCGATGCCATGTTCCTGCAGCTTTTTTTCGGTCATGTCCAACTACAGTGAAAATATTCCTGAGGCTTTTTTCACTGCCACGTCTGACTTTGGAGTTGTTGCCGACTTGAGAGTCAACGCTCTCAAACTCCATTCCAGCCTACATCAGAATGAACAGTCAAAAGTCCCACCTGTAGCATGTATGTGCCTCAAGCTGCCGTTAATGTCTGCTTTTTTTATATAGATAAATTGATAACTAGCATTTAACATTCAGCAAGATTTCTTTCAAATCTGTGTTAAAATGAAGATGAAGTTGCACATTTTATAGAAATAAATTAATAATGACCATTACACTTAACGTAATTCTGTAGTGTAACAAATTAAATAAAAGGCACAAACATTCAGTTAATGTATAAATTAGACAAATCTTTTTAAATAGTTCAATTAAATGGCAAGTGAAAAAGCTTTGGAATTGTTTATGCAGCTACTCATTATTAAATAATTTGCATTATTTCTAATACATATCTAGCTATTCTCACTCTCTCCTTTGCAAGCACTAGTGTGTCATATATGAACTATCTACAGCGCTTGGCCTGTCAGACCTGTTCAGACATGCTCTACTGTTTGTATTTTAATCAGGCTAATGAAAATGGGGTTAGTGATCGAAACATTATGAGCAATATGCACTCAAACTAACAGTAAATCTTACCCTTACTCGTCTCCAACAGCAACACGCAGTTCATCAGGATCGTGAAGTAGGCCGTGCTCTTTCTGTTTCCCCTCTAAAGCCCCTATTATCAATTTCAAACATCTATTATACATCAATAACATACTACAAATGATTACAGTTGTCTTTCTCTAGGGTGGTTATTTCAAAGGTCTTCCACTGGAGGTCGCTCGGCAAATTCGTGCAAATCAAGGCCCCCAGATTCCTGAAATCATCCAGCGTCTGGACTGGCAGGTCCCCTACATCCTGGTCCTAGAGCGGCCCGTTTCTAAAGTGCTACAAGGGCACCGTTGAAGAAGATGTGGCACGGATTATGATGCTCCAGGCAACACTCGCGGCTGGAGTGGAGTGTTTCACGGAGATATCAAGTTGGAAAACTTGCTGATTAACCCAGACACCCTTGAAATCAAATGAACTGACTTCGGATGCGGTGACATTTTTACCAACGAGGGTTACACGTCCTTTGCCGGCACGTGGGGTCCCTTAAAGCCGTATCGTGGGTCTCAAAGTGGAGAAGCATCATGGAACGAGATCAAATTGCATCAAAGTATTTAATGCACGATAATGGATATCAAGGTATAATGCTGTCTCTTTCCTCTAGGCACAAAAGAGTGCTGCCCTCCTGAGTACTTCACTGACAAGAACCACGGGGAACCGGCCACGGTGTGGTCAATTAGGATACTCTTGATTGTAGTCCTCTTCTGTAAATTTGCAAGGGTACAAGATCTGTGAAAGATCAATGGAAAAAATCTAGGGCAAAGATAGCCTGTCACAAGGTGAGATCTTCATTTCAGCACAGAGCCAGGCAGACGAAGCAACGCTTGAGACTGGTGGATTAATTAAGCATAAGGAGGTCATTTTGATCATTTGACAGATGGTCATAAGGAGCATGTGTGAAGCTCATGGTAATAGGTAATAATCAGACGTCTCTCCCTTTTTCTTTTATATGCATATATATATATATATATATATATATATTATATATATATATATATATATATATATATATATATATATATTTTTTTTTTTTTTTTTTTTTTTTTTCCCTGTCTCCAGATATATATATTTATTTATTTATTTTTATATATATATATTTTTTTTTTTTCTGTATAAAATATTTATTTATTTATTTATTTATTTATTTTTGCCCAGTCCCTACAACATATCTATGACAAATAAAATAAATAAATGAACATACAATTAAACAAATAAATGAAACATTTAAATAATGTTATAAAAACAGTGTATGTATTCAGTTTTATTTACTTTTTAAGATTTTTTATTTTATTTTTTATCCATTCATAAATGTTAAATTGCTTTTTAATGCAAGAGCTAACTTTTTTGATTTGATATTTCATGTGACTCAGTGACTTGACTGTATGTTTTATGTTTTTCCTCGGCATTTGTGTTCCGAGCTTCAAAGACAGGACTAAAAAAAAACCAAGGAAACAAGGAACAAGTTAGAGAAAACTTGGGAGGGGTTTTAGCTATGAGAAATAAAATAAATAAATCAACATACAATTAAACAAATAAATGAAACATTTAAATACAGTGTATGTGTTATCAGTATTTATGAATAAAGAATTTTACAGATTTTTAAAAAAATGTCAATATTTTCGTCTGCATGCGTAAAATTGGTGCTGATGTGAAATTTGGACGTGCACACATTTCAGGTATATTCTACTTTAGGCCAGGTGTCAGTCTCAGTCCTGGAGGGCCGGAGTCCTGTAGAGTTTATCTCCGGTTTTGAGCACGCTAGAAACTTCCAGACCCCTGCCTAAGGCTTTACACAGTGGAAAATATTTTCCTGTTCTTTTTATGCTCTTTTAATGCCCGAATGGCTGCAGTAAAGACAAAGACCGGCAGATGGCGGCCTCGGTCTTGTTTCTGTCCGAGAGCACCTGTCAGAGCGGCCCTCGAGTGACGTCGCACACCTCACCTTATCTTTCCCGCCCCTGACGCGCACGCTCGCGTTCACGCGCTCATAAGTTTGAAGCGAAGCCTCTCTCGGCTGAACTCCGGCAGCCCGTTATTGAGCGAGACCGCGGTCGCTTTCGATCGGAAATCTATAACACGCTTCCGCGGACGGCCGTCTTGCTATGAGGACTTGAGGGAGGCGATAAGCGCGCTGTCCTGCCTGGCTTATTTGGGAGTTCTTCTCCCCCCCTCCCGTCCGAATAAACGACATCTGAGCGCGCGAGCTCGTCGCGAGAGGGGCAGAGGAATGTCGCGCGATCCGGACGAGGTGAACAAACTGACCGAGAGCACTTACAAGGTGAGAGAAAGCGAGTGTTATTGTCCTGTCGAGGCTGCGCTGACATCCACCCGTGAAGAAGTGTCATCGAGCGCGGCTTGACAGTTGGGGGGTTTCTGGGTTGAGCGGGTCGTTTTGAGCTGGTCAGGAAACTTTGGCTCTAACTGTGTTAGGCGGAGAAGACCGTTTCGTGTTTAAACTGGTGGAGTTGAAAAAGTGGTTCGTATTTCTGGTTGTCGTTGAGCCACAGGTGGGTCTGAACGTATGGCTCTTTTGATTTAATGACACTCCCAGATGAATCAGATTCATATCCCAGAGTCATATCCAGGAATTCAGTACTGTTGTTTAGTATTATTATATAGTAAGTTATTGTTTTATTTTATTTTACCTCTTGGAAGTATATTGTCGTTCAACCCTTGTGTGAATCATATGCTTTATTTAATCATGTGAATCATATTGCTTTGTGTGTGTGTGTGCATAGACATGCCAAAATACCACTATGAACCATCAACTTTTTTCCAGTAAAACATTGCACAATGTATTTTTGTAGGGCAGTTTTTCCAGTTGGATTTAAAGTCCCACCAATAGAATCCATCACACACCAGTAGATATATATATATATATATATATATATATATATATATATATATATATATATATATATATATATAGTATACCTTTCATTAAAACCAATACAATTTCCACTGTAACCGTGACATTTTCTATAGTTTTTTTTTCAGTAGGGTTAAATACACACACGCACACAGCCTATAACCTGATGATGCATTATTTAGTTTCCTAATGTCTTAATCGTAAAAAAAGTACGATTTATTTTCTTAAGGCATATAATATTCTTCCTTGTGTTTTTGGAGTGGAACATGACCCGAGCTTGTTGTCGACATTTTTTTGGTGACATTCACTCAGGTGGTTCACTGATACACTGTAACTTTCTTTGTAGAGACGTAGATCCAACATTGTAAAAAAAACTTGATTTTAAAAGTCGTTCTTAAAAGTTAAAAGTTCTCTTAACTTTTATCTTGTTAACTGTAATAAAAAAGCTCTTAACATTACAACAAATAATAACTAACATTAACAAAACATTTTAAAAAATCAGCGTAATTTATTCATGATTATTTATAAGTGCAGTGCATTCTTGAAAAGCCTTAACGTTACGATTGTTATGCAAGTCTGAAATAGTTGGTTCAGACAGCTGTTTTTGACCAGTTGGGGGCAACATTAGAGGGAAATCTCTTGATTTTTAAGTAGTTAGTAATATTTAGGACTCAAAGTCTCACCGAGATAGTCAGGTCTTTTGAGAAGATGTTAGTTACTCTGAGCTCCGCTGGTTTTGCAGTATAGCTGTGCCACTGAATGACCTCTTTGATTTGGGAGGAGGTTTATTATCGGCGTCGACTTCCTCGAGTGCGTCATTCCAATGTAGTTTCATTCGAGCCTAATATCAGCCGTGCCTCCTGTCATGCAGGGAGTGGAGAGGAGTGGGCCGTCTTCACGAATTGAGGATTAGTAAGCGTTAAGTAAGCGCACGCATGCCGCTTGAAGTTCAGCGAATACGACCAAGCCCAAGTGACTCATTCAAATCCCTGCTTCGAAGACACCAGGAACCGGCGCGGGGCCGGAAACCGTCGTCGCTCAGTGACTGATCTTGTTGTGAAAAGCAGCAGAGCTTCCTGTGGTCCTCCACTCGAGTTCCAACTTGATTCTCCCGAACTTTCTCGTTCACGCGTTGTCGCCTCAGACCGTCTCGACTCCCTGCACTAACCCTGATCTGAATTCAAGATCTTATTCGGCCCTGACGTTCGACCTGTGAGAACATTTGCAGAAAGTGTCCCGATAGAGTGGAGTGGATTAGCTATTTCTCCTCGTATCCAACCAAACGCGTATTGAAAGAGTCCTGCCCACAAGCCAATACATGCGTAAATATATAAATCGTCAGTGGAATTAACTCACTGTTGGCACGTTAGGTGTATAATACCACCGTTGAAATACCATCGCTAAGACATTACAGTTACTTTTAGGGAAGTCATTTGTCGGCCATCTTGGTAGTGGCCCCAGGCAGCTGTTTTCTAAGTACAAAGGTTTCAATTCCAATGTCAAATCACCAAAACATTGTGAAGTGATTCAATAATATACTAACGATGCACCAAAAGGGCATTAACAAAGAACATTCGGCCAAAAATAAAGAAAGATAAACTTTCTAATAATAAATGAAATTAAATTTGGTTGTAATGTAGTTTGGAGAGTTTCGGTGACGTTTAATTAGTGCCTCTCTGATGACAGAAATATCAAGAAGAAGCTTAAAGAACCGTTTTATTACTGGTTTGATGTCTTTCTCTGAACGGCATACACTGATCAATTACGCACATCTACCAATATTTCGCTTTCAGTTCTTGGCTTTTGGTTTTAGTGTTTGGTCAATAACGACAAAAAGGGATAACAATAATACTATACAGTTAATCAGTACATGTGTCACTGTGATATACAATTAAAGCAAAAAGGTGCCATTTCTTTTCAGAAGCTCCGTTTGTGCCAAAAACGATAACGCTCATCTGACGCTTGTAATTTTTGAGCTTGCTACAGCAGGATGAATTCTGATTGGCTGTCGATGTTTGTATCGTTCATAAGCTTGTATTCTGCTGTTCTTTAGAGAAAGACATTTTTAGAGCTAGGGTATATATTAATCAGTATCTTAAAGTGTATATGGTTATCGTTCTTGGTATGAATGAAATTTTCTGCTTTAGTGTGCCATGACTTTAACAGGCGCTATATTGAATTTAAGATCTTTCTTTTGTGGGTCTCTCTTTTTGGGAGGTAAAGTAAAATCTCTCTTACTTGTGATGTCTGTTGATATTTTAAAGAATACATAAAATGGTTACTTTGCGGAAATGGTACGTAATATGTTTATTAGAACATTTTTAATGCTTAAGATGAATCCACCACTCATTACTAACCCAGTTATCCGTGCGATTCAGACCTGAACCAGGTAGGAACTCGCCTGAAAAACTACAAACGGTTCTTTTTAGATTCGGGTAGATATCACATCTTCATATTCATCACCTAGAATTACGGTAGCATACTTGAATATGTTGTCATGGCCTGAAGCAGAAGCATTTTACACCTTGAAATCGGGCAAGCCAGGCCACTTTTGATGTAACCTTGCGCGCACAGTACATTAAACCAGAGACACTGAAGAGGTTGTTTCACGAACAGAACCGTCTCGGTCCACACAATGTCATGATTGCGACTGATTACATCATGATTGCTCATGCCAACATTTTAACCATTTCCTCTGTTTGAAATCCCTTTTCTCAGAATGTTATGGAACAGTTCAACCCCGGGTTGCGTAACCTCATAAACCTGGGAAAGAGCTACGAGAAAGCGGTTTCAGGTGAGCCTCAGTTTTTTTCGCATCTCTACTAGGAGGAGTACAATAAAGCACGTTACAAAAGCTTTACTTCTCATATTTGCAATGCAATGCTTTATGAAGAGTTTGCCGCTTGCTGAGGAAAAATGCGGTGTGATCAACTTTGGATAGTGAGGCGTGATAAGCACAAGAAGAATTTGTCAAAATCGGTTTCAGGCATTCATTATCATTTGACCTATCTGTAAGCCCCTCCTCTCGAACGCAGACGAGCCAATGGCAGAAGAGTATCAGTTGCACGGGAGAGTGAAACTCGAAACATCTGTAGGTTTCAGAGCCATAGAGAAACATTGGAAGACCAGCAGCCTGCATCGATTTTTTTTATAGGGTTTATGCTTTAAAAAAATGTATCTAGGGTACTTGCAATGCTGATTCCAGGTATCGGGAGAGGATGGGCAATATAACTTCTTATTCAATTTCCTGAATCTGAACAAAACGGAGCAAAATGTCCCAAAGCAGAATGTTAAAACTAGAGACTTTAATGATGATATACAAACCTAAGGAGCCAGAGCGGACTGTTCTCGCACCATGTACAATGTAACGTTAGGTCTACGCTGTCTCTTCATATTAAACTGGTAAAATGCACGTCGATTTAATTGTACCCTGTGAAACGGTGTTGATCCGGGATGTTGTCGTCCGCTATTGTGATGACCGTCCATAATAGGAGGCTTCTCCGCTTTCATGGTGATCTGTATCTTTATAATTTAACTCCATGGAATATTTCGTTCCCATTTGGTGGCCTTCTGTGTCCAAAAGTATGCAAAAACATTGTGGGACGATGTTTTCACACTGCAGCAGTCATTGTAAACAACAGCAACGGGCAGGAAATGATGACACGATATCAACATCGCTCCAACTTCATAATTGTAAACGAAGGTTAGACTTTCCTTAACAATAATGCCAGCCAGATTGAGTGTTGAGCTCACTATTTCTGTTCTTGTAACATCCTTCACTCCCACGTTCTTGTATAGTTACATGTCAATCTGGAAAAAGTAGGTCTTCTTAACAAAGGGTAGGTTTCGTCACATCTCGAACAAATGGCTTGCCGCTTTAGGAAGAGGGCAAGACGTACTGTAAGAGCCCGACTCTCAGACTAAACACGACGCCTCTTTTTTTTTTTTTTTTTTTTTTTTTTTTAGCTGGTTGTTCCTGGACTGACCGAAGAGGTTTGTCGAATTTGCCCAACAATATACAGGCCTTCCTGATTGAGCATGCTCATAAAACCATGTTGTTTTGTCTCCGGATCTTCTTCCGCCGTAAACCCGGTGATAATAAACTGTGTCAGGTTTTAAAAACATGGCATACTAATATCTCCTTCTAGCTGCCGTTGAATTACTTTTTATGTTTCACTCGTAACAAATGAGACGCATGCAGGCTGAAAAAATTAAATAATCATGATATTGTACTCCGAAGTATTTGGAAGACGTTAGAATGCAGGAGTCGACATTTCTGCTATTAAACCAAGCAGGAGGAGTCATTTTATTATTATTATTAATATTAGTAACAATACTGTACACTGTCCCTAGAAAACCTTGCGAATGTGTGGCATGTTGCGTGGAACAAACATCTTGTGTAACAACATGTATTCTTCTCCTTGTTTTGCAGCCATGGTTCTGGCTGGGAAGCAGTACTTTGATGCCGTATCTAAGATCGGGGAGAACGCAGCCGTATCTCCAGTGTCCAGGGAACTGGGTGAGTCATGGCTAATTCTTTTATTAAGAACTGCGTGAGCACGTTTCCATTTAGTCTTCCCATAGTGCCATTTGTCATTTCCTCGAGATGGAAAATGTTAAGGCTGGGTAGGTGGTTCGGTCCAGAAACATTTTTTTTTTTTTTTGATGCTGGTTGAGAGTCTCTTCACATCCCCATAGCAATCACTGACTTAAGTGCTCTAAATGTATTTATGCGCATCTGTATTGTCTGTGGAAGCTGCTGGACCGTAAAAATGTTCATCCAATTATATATCCCTTGGTTCGGGCCTTTTAAGGAGGAACATATCATGCCTTTGTTATAATTCACAAAAACAGCAGCGTAGCGATCACTTAAGTTCATTTAGTTGTCATGGGCACTGAATAATGATAAACCCGCTCGCTTATCACCGTTTCCTCCATCATGTCAAAGATAACATTGTGATATCGTGCAGGAATGTGCCATAAAGCACGTTATGTGGACTGAAATCACGTTTCGGTTTCATGTTCCGTTCAGCATGTTTGAAACAATCGACTTTGATGTTTTTGTTTAGACAGCGTTGTATCCGCCGGACCATAATAACGGCGGATGTATTGCGCGTTTATCCATTCGTGTCATGTTACAACGTGTATATTGAGGACCTGTGTGTTTGTTTTTTCTGCTTTTTAAAAATTGTCTTTTGAAACGAAATGCGTTTTTCAATTGCTGTACGCAACCGTATTCGCATTTCAGATAATATACCGACACGGGGCCTGCTTCCAAAACTAAACCTCTGAAATGAGTGGGAGTGCTTCAAGTGCGGCACTTACAGTACAAGAATATACTGTATATTTAAAAAAAAAAGCACCACTGTGGCATGTAAACAAGTGTAGGGGGTTGAATTATTAATGCGTTAATTGCTTTAGCTTTAGTTTCATGCCATTTTAAAGTCACTACGAAATATTTAGGCATTTCAAAAATATTATACATGCAAGTATGTTCGCTTATTACAACGGAGGGTGTACAGCATGCAAATCAACTATAAAATGTAAGGAATAAGCATCTAATAAGAAACTAGTTAATAGTGAGAATTAAACAATGGTAAGCAATCAGTTGTTCTGAGGTTTAGATTGTATTTTAAACCTTATTTACACATAATGTATAGCGCAGCCTACATAGAGATGTTAATAATGAACTGATCAATCCATAAGTGATTGGTTTTAACTGCAGCTCTATTAGAATGACTGAAGACCCCAGGTTTTTCATTTGCATGTTACAATGTGTTTGTAAAGTATAAAAGGAACAAGGAAGCATCAGTACGGAAGTATTTCTATTTGTGTTGGATTGTAAATTACTTTTTACTGGTCAAACAATATTTTTTATACACACAGTATATACTTACAAACCAAAAAAATGTCCATTTATGAATATAATTCGTATTGCAAATAAATAATATATAAACATAACATTTTTTGTTTGAAATATACATGCATGTATTTGTATTTTATGTGTACTTGAACGATGAATTGTTTGACAGCACTACTTTTTACACACTTTGATTTAACTTGTTTTGTTTAGTTTGAGTGCTACCATAATTAATATTAATACATGCATTATCATCATGTCACTCGGTGACTCAAACTTAAACAGTAAGCTAAAAACGCTAAACGGTTTCGTACTCGAGCTGCTGCCAGTCTGCTTAGTGCTAATAGGTGCAGTGGGGAAACCGGGCGGCTTCATCCAGAGCAGGAAATGAGATCATTCCAGCAGATCAGAACTGTAGCCAGATACCGCTGCGCATCAGGAGACTGACTTTAGCAAGGTCACGCACGATTACTAGAGCAGGGATGAAGGCCGTGAAATCTGCTTTGCCAGTATAGACTTATTACGATTTCAGCTTTTTTAAATTTTTAATACAATTAGATTTTCCTCTCGGCAGTCTAATCAGATCACGAGGAGAGTGATTTAAAAAAAAAAAAATCACAGCCGTTGTTATTTCAAGTTCATTAGTTAGGCTGGAAATGAAAGGTTAAGCGCGTTGCATTGTGGGATACGGTGCCGCACGCAGCGGGCCCCCTTTTTTACTGCGCGGTCTGGCAAATGCAGGAAGTCGAGCGTGTGTTGGCGTGTTGCATGCATGCAGATCGTTTGCATGCGGTGCGCAATATTGGTGTATGCATCTGCATTGCATCAAAACTGCTTTAAATAACGGCAGTTGGTGTGTAATAATGGTAATCTGAGCCGAGCGGAGGCCGTGACCTGCACATCTGTCCCTCGCTCACGTCACACGTGTTCATGTTCTGTGATGGCTTTTCATATTTTCTACTACTGTCAGAAATAATGTAGTGCTAACTATATGTTAGAAACGCAATGCGGTTTTTATAAAGCCAGCACATTACAAAAGTATGTCTTTAATATTGAATGCTTTACAAAATATGCGATTTGCTGTATATATCTTTGCACTGCTGGGAGATATAGTTTGGTTGGTGGCTGGTTTTATTGTCATTTTAAGATATAAAATGTTTTATCGATGCTGTATTTATTAGATTAAAAATACAAAAGAACGATTATTCAAATTTAAAATAACAGTTTTAATACATTAATATATAATGTATTTTAGTGTCATTTACTCCAGGCTTCAATGTCACGTGATCGACTAGAAATCATGTGAATTTTCTGATTTATAAATCTTTTTGGAAACAGATTAATATTTTTGGGACCTTTTTCAGGATTTAAAGATAAAAAAAAACTATAATCAAAATCTATATATATTTTTTTTTTTACAATATACACTACTATTAGGTTTGGGATCAGTAAAATATGTATTCATTCATTTATTCAGTTATTTATTTATTTTAAAGAAATTAATACTTTTATTCAGGATGTGAGACATGGATAACAAGTGATTCTTTAAAAAAAAATTGGGAATAAATTATGATCTTTAAAAAGTTTTTTTCATTAAAGAATCAAAGGTTTCAAAAATGTATATATTTAATCAGCACTGATAATAAATCTGCATGTTAAGTATTTCTGAAGACTAACAACCCAAATGGTCACAGGACAGATTTGAAACAAATGATCACTGAAAACACACGTGTAAACTAGGTTCATGCTTCAAAGTGATGGATTTTCTTTCCTTTTTATTTTAGCGTGGATGACCTTTTCTTGACCTTTTTCTTTTGAGGGCTGTAACATTTGGACATGGCCTTAGTGCTTGTCAACACAATGCCCTCCCTATCCGTAGACGATAAGAGCCGAAGCTCGCCTCTGTTTAGGCAGATAACGTCCAAACGCAGGCCTTGCCTTTCTACGTCAGCGGTGTTCCTCGACGAGAGGAGCCTCTCGAGCCCCGAGCTGAAACCAGAGCCGCCTTCAGGCAGATGAGCCGCCATCCGATAGTCTTGAGGGTCACGGACAGATCGACACGAGGTCGGGTGTCGCAGAGAGACGGGAGATGCTTTCATTCTTAAGCGATCCCGCCGAAGACGGCCACGCAGGTGTCCTGTGGGCGTAGACTGGGTTGTGTCTCCTATAACCCGCCGCTGCCGCTGCTTGCAGGAAGCACCTTGTTTTGTCGTGGCATTTGACTGCTTCGCTGACAGCCGAGCATCGGGTTACGTTTTTTTGAGTTCACCGGAATGGCTTTAAAATACCTGCCCGCCTGCGTTCTCATGGAGGTGTGCTGGTACCGCCGAAGTGCTGAGCAATGCTCGAACGCACATGTGCAGCATTCCCGCACCTTAGTGGATAAAGAGTCCTGCTTTTACGCGGGTCAGGGTGAGATCAGATCAGGGTCATCCAGATTAAGTGCATACGTGAGTGCCATTGTGCTCCAGTTGACCTGCTTACAGAACGACAGCATAAAAGGAGGACTCTGCACTTTAACATTAATAGTTACTCGGAGACGCGTGTTTTCCCTTTTGCCCTGTTTAACCTTACTCCCACGGTCAAAATATGGGGTCAGTGAGGTTTTTTTCTGCTCACCGAGGCTGCCGTTATTTTCTCAAAATACAGTAAAGACTTTAATACTACTTAATATTTTTACTGCATATATAAATACTCAAACATGCATGGATACATTTCAGAAAATGTGGTGGTTTTAAATATAATTTATATTATAAATATATGAATATATATATTTTTATTGTATGCATTAATATAACATATTTATATTTATTATAATAACGTATTTATATGAATACAAATATAGACATGTAAGTGTATTTAAAACACACACACATATACATATATATATATATATACACACACACACACACACATACATATACTGTATTTATGTGTACATAACAGTTTTTGTAGCGATTAATCATTTGGCAGCAATAAATGCAAGCAAATTTATTTCTGTGATCAACGCAAAATGTTTAAACGAATAGCATGTATTTAATAGTGATAATATTTTGTAATAAAATGCCTATTAATATAAATATTTTCATGCATTTAAGTCCAAATTTAATTTGCATAAAACCCTTGCATAATTCATTTTTCAAAACAGAAATGTTCAAAAACAGCGTACTTAACGTTACACAGTAAAATTTCAACCCTTTATACCTGAACCAGGACCTTTGACGAGATCCAGGCATGTTTGTGGGAAGCAGGTTGCACTTGCTTGAAGTGAATTTGTGAATTTTTTTCTTTTCCTATTCTCTCTGAATTTCCCCAGGCCGCTTCTGTACTCAGAAATAACCGTCTGGGGAGTTGGGATATTACCCTGTGCATTCATTCAAAACAGTCTTTCTCCTGCACTTTATGATCATACTCTTTAGACCCATTTAAAAGCTGGAAAAACAAACATATGAAGACACAAAGGATTTAATGCACCGTTAATGCCCAGACTGCTTTTACTAAGCCATGTAAGTTTAATGTCGAGCTCAACCTCTTGCCATTTGTTTATTTTTCTTATACATTGCATGTTTAAAGAGATCACCCAGAACAAACGTCGCTCTTCATTATTAGATGGCATGTTAAAGCCACTTGAGAAGCTAAGGGAGACGTACCATCACGACGTGGTTTGATGTTTTTGTTGTGTAATGCTTGGAGTGGGTCAAACAGTTCTTCTCTTTGCCAGGAGTGTTTAGGTTCAGCTGGCTCCACCCGTTGAGTCGTGTGGTGCTTTCTTTTTTTTTTTTTTTTCGGGAAGAACACACAAACAAAGCAGGAGTGAACCACAGCCAGGGTAGATGCAAATCATCCTCTGCGTTTCGAGCGACGCGATCCTCTGCTTATCATCATTGTGCATCAGGGCATGAGGCTCTAAACCAGGAGATCAGGCTGCTCTCTTGACACTTTTTATATGATGGTTTTCCTTTTTTTTTTTTAACCCGACTGCAGAACGACAGGAAGTTACGAACTGGCTCTGAGACTCCCTGCTTTCATTATTACTCCGATCCGCTTGTCTTTGCTTTCCCTTCTGATTGAGCGCTCCGATATTTCCACCTTTTGTGTAAAAACGCCTGTAGCTTCTATGGTGAAGGATCGGTTGGAGCTTCGTGCCGTTAAACACATGGTTTCTGGAGAGTCCTCACACAGCTCTTTTCCATGTAACCACGGCTTTCAGGCTCCTCAAAGCAGTCCATGTTTTATAACCAAATTGTCGAGTCTTCTTCGCCATCACCATCACCCACATTCAGGTCCAAGGTTTGACGTCTTTGACGCCAAACTCGAATGCATTGTGGCTAAACGGGAGCGTATAGTTTTGAAAACATTTCATACATTTTTCTTGTCAGCTCAATCTGTTCCTCATAAAAGTCTTTATGACTGTAGAGCAAAACTTCTGAGTGTAAGACTATTCATTTTTTATTTAAAAGTATAGCATTCATAAAAGAATAGATGTTAATTTTTCTACTCGTTGATCTGTCTCTTGTACAGCGTCACCTGCTCTGGTGTCCACACCCCTCTTGCTTGATTTGTGTAACAGTGGCACACACACACACACACACACACTCTCCCTCCCGCACTTTTGCCACAAAGGAAGCTTTTTACCAGGATGTTCTGGTGACCTTTAGTCTCCCGTGTTGTTTGGACTGTGCTTAGCGAGACTGGCCACAGGACAGCAGTCAACACACATGCAGCGCATTCACAGCCACGTCTGGAGACGGTGGAAACTACTGCAACATGTGTGCGTTTAATGCTTCGCTTTTTATTCAGATGAAAAGAGGTTAAACCAAAAATAAGGGAGTAAAGTTTGTTTGTCTAGCATGACCTGCCAGTTTTAGGAGCAACAAGGAGACAAAGTCAAAAGCTGGGATATTTCATCCAGAAATTAAAATGTTTTTGTGTCATTACATGAAGAATATTTAATCACACCTGAGAGGGTTGTTGTTGTTGTGGTGGTGGTGGGCTACGTTCAGGCTACAGAAAAATAGCAATAATCATAATTTTTATTTTGACAGCTCTGTTTGTTTTACGATGCTCGTTTCATCAAATCAAACGGTGAAATGCTCACAGAGTGACTCTCAGAGCAGCTCTGGAGATGATGTTTGTGTGTTTATGTTCTCAGTAAGATGCGTCACGCGCGCTTCAGTAAGTGTGCAGTAAACAAACCTCATTCATTAACAGAGACATGCAGAACAGGCATGATTGATACTTAAATCGTCCTTCACTGCTTAATATTAACAGATGCTAGTCCATATTATGATTTGATTTAAGTGTAATGATTCAGTTTTATCGACTGATTAATTTAATAATCATTTAAAAAATGTGCGCATTCCGTGACATTCCACGTTAAACTGTGAATAAATATATATATATATATATATATATATATATATATATATATATATATATATATATATATATATATATATATATATATATATATATATATATGCTGCTGCTCACTATTTTAAGTCTAGCAGCTTCCTGTAACCATAAAAAAATCACCGCTACGCTCAGCCTCTTGTGAATTTTTAACTTTGTTAAATCAATCTCAAGTTCTCCTCTCACGGGATCTGCTATCCCCGTCCTCATTGCTCACTATAAGCACTTTTCATTCATGTAAATCCATCTAGAAGCGGCCGTGAGTTTTGATTGGCTGCAGACACGCCGGCCCTCTGTTCGGCGCTCATTGTAGCTGGAATGTTTTCTGTTGTTGTCTTTGATAATACAGAAGCGTTGGATGATCTATGATCTATTGTATCGCTGTGGACTGTATAGCTCTGGTCATGTCTCTGCGGTCATTGTCTGCGTGCAGCTTTTGTTCTTGGCGGTGGAAGTTTCTGCGTCTGACTGGGCGGCACCTACAGCTGCTGTGATCAAAGTCCGTCACCCCCTCCCATCACGGCTCAACCCGACCTTCATATTCAATTACTGTCACAGTCAAACTCAGGTGGCTCGACCAGCAAGCTCTGGCGCTTATGAATCTCAGTAATGCCGAGCAGAGGTTTAATCATTTCGTGTTTGCAACACGTTTAGGGGCGTGGAAATGTCGCCGCGATAGCAGACCGGTGTGTAAAACTTCTAAAAGGTTACGTGCTGCGAATAAAATATGCTTTAAAAGTGTTAATATTATGAAGCGATTGAGCCATAGTATTGCAAGAAAACACAGAGCACAAGCCAGGCCTTGGCTTCAACCTCAAATTGCATTTGTTCTTTATTAAAGGACAACGCTAACAGAATTTACGAGCGAGCAATAAAATCACCGAGAACTGTTTACATCATGTACGTCCTGAAGACTGGGCCAGTAATTGTCCAGAGACACGACTCCGGTTAGGATGGTTTACACTTTGCTTGGCCTAATCTTTCTTTTATGGCATTGCTACAGGCGCACACATAAACAAACTCACATGTCTCTCTCGAGGAGCTGATAAGACATCCGGGCTGAATCAGGGTCAGAGAGCAGATAAAGTTAAAGTGGGTCAGCTGAGGCGGAGGAGGGAACCCACACCTGCTGCTCTCAGGTGGCCTTGTGACTCATGTGACTCGGGGCCGCGGCTGGCTTCGTGTTTTGGATCTCCGTCCCCGCCCCTCGTCTCGTTCACATGGCCTCACCTTGACTTTTTATTTTTCTCAGAGGCTGAGTTTCACAACACGCTCTGTTTAGCACTGTGTGTTCCTACACGTGGCTGGAGCCGCAGCTTTCGGTGGCGATCGCTTGACATCGGTACGGTCCATTAATTGGTTGACCGCCAGTTTGTCTAGCAGGGTTTTCACCTCCGTAGCAAGCATTCGGACCTTTAGACTTGTGCTACGCTAATACCCCAACATATTGTCTCCAAATTCCTCCTCAAAAATGCAAGTTTTATTCAGAAGGGAAAACAAGTCAGCAGTAGTTTTCATGAGAACTGTTTTCAGATCTCAAATTGGCCACAAGAAGCCATAAAAATGCATAATATTATATGTGCCTGACTTCCTATATACCCCTTCCTAACTCTTTATTCTGCATGTAATCTTTAGCTAATCTGTTAAAAGGGGAAAAATAATAAAGTAATGCTGTACTTTTATTTCACTTTCATTTTAAAATGGTTTGCTATTTAAAAATTATATATTTAGACAAAGTCGTATACAATGTTACTTCAGCCGAAAAAAGTTTTTTACTTTTGTAATCATTCACTAACCCTCATTTTATTGCAAGATGTTTGTTCATGGTCGAAACCATTTTTTTATGTTTTCTGTCCATCTATTGAAAGTCCGTGCCACCAAACATCAGTTAAAAATTGCAGAAATAATCATAAAACAAATCCAAATTCATCGCTTGATTTGATGAACCGATTTAATGTATGTATATTTTTTTTAATTTGCATATAAACATCGATCAGCAAACATGCATAAAGCAGCTATTGAACTATTAATATTAGTAATTGGCCGTAACATGAATGCATTTATCAGACAGAGATTTGTTAACGGTGCATCCCAACCTTCACATTTTGCACAGTGTTCTTCATCTGTTGGTGAAGACACGTTTTCTTTTGCCGTGAACTTCTCTATTAATGTTACCATGTTTTTGCCTCCCCATTGGCTGACATTGGTTAACTGAGGAAGGGTGACCCTAGAGGTCATGTGAACAGAGGACCGAAGAGAGCGACAGATCGCATTATTGCTTCTATGGAAAACTCATGCAGATGTCAGAGAGAATTAACTCGAGCAAGAATTAGCTGTCCGTCCCTCCTCCTCTCCGTCCAGCATTCAAATGCAATATTTAGGGATGTTTGAGAATCGCCTCTCAAATAAGTGTTGAATAAGTGTGCGGTGGGCGGATCCTTTTATATAAAGTGCTCTGATTTATGCCGTAGGTTTTGCATTTTAATCCCCGTTTGATTACGGCGGGTAGGAGCATGCTGGGAGAAATATCCGAGCGCAGTGTGTTTTAATTACAGTAGCCGCTCCGAGGGAGGACTGTTCTTGGAAAACAAGGCCGTGGGGGTTTATTAGACAGGGGAATTCTGCGGATTATTAGATTTTAAAAACAACGGACGTGTTAATGGCCTTTGTATTGGCGTGAGAGGCTGATAAGTGTTTTTCTCCGTCCTCAGGGGTCGTCCTGATGGAGATCTCAGACGTCCATCGGAAAGTCAACATGGAACTGGAGGAGAACGTGAGTGTGTGTTTTTATTCGTTTCTTGGCCCAAAGCACATGGAAACGCACCCAAGCTAGAGAGCCATCTGCATATGCCCGTTTCCCATAAACTCTGGACTCCCTCCCGTTGATATACAGGCAGACTTATTAGTGTAAAGAACGGGAAAGGGTAGAGGAATACAGCGTGTCAGACTGTTTGTATCAGAGCAGGTTTGAACATGCCCGTTGATGCACCTGATCCCAGCTCCGCATGATGACAGTGCAGCCGCTGATCTGGGACTCAAAAACAGGACAACCAACAAGAAGACGGGCCGCATTTAATCGGCTCCGGTCAAATCTGATAGCATTTTCATAAACTGGATAACCCGTGAGACTTCCTGAAATACCTGACAAAGAAGTAGAGCTGTACCACCATTCCTAACTTCTAATAATATTACTGATATTGCCAATATTGTGAATCCGTACTAGTTTGACAACAGGGTCTGCAACAGGGGTCTTAAACATAACGCATGTAGGTAGTTAATTTCCTTGTTTATTAATCTCTCATTTTTGTCTAACTCGCTATCCAGTGTAATTTACAAGCTTTGGAAAGAAATCTATACGAATTCTGCAGTTTAATGAAAGCCTTCTAAAGAGATCGTCGTTTTACATGAACACGTTTCATTTAGGATTCATTCAGATTATTGGGTCTTAGATGAGGCTCCTTGTTGTGTTGGGACCTAAAACATCTTCATTCTGTCACTTACTCGCCATCATTCCATTGTAAACCTAGTAATAATAGAGATATAGTCAAGTTAGTAATATTGCTATTTTTCATTACATTTAGACATCTGTGCCATTATCTCTGCTCTGAACATGTTAATAAAATCTAACCGGCTTGGTATGATTGTTCAAATAGTTGCTCTGCCGTGGACGGTAATTGACCTGAATGAAAAAGATAAATTAATCAATTTAAGAGTATATGTTTTAGTGCTGTCAAACGATACTTTTGTTTTCGTTTACATAACATATATCAAGAAAAAGGTGTATGTTAAATATGTTCATATATGATATAAAAGTTATATGCAAAACCTAAACCCATTATAGATAGCATATACTTCTAGTCTAGTCAGCTTTATCGATTCAGACCATGACGTGTATGAATCTGTTCAGTGAGCTCTGAACCTCAGGACTCAAACTGTAAATCTGCAACGACAGCTTCAGCGACTATAATGGGATGGGTGCATTCCGATAATGTTGCTTTGTGCATAATTTATTCAAAATTTGAATACGTTTTGTCTTTCATGCTTCGCATAGCACATCTGCTGTCATTTCCAACCAAGATAGAGACATTTTCCTCTCTGCTTGAGATTTTAAAACACTTATTCCATCCCATATTTATTGAAAGGGCAAAATCGCTCTGATCGGTGGTTGGTTTCATCCTAATATCCTGCAGCACAGTTACTTTTATTGTCCAACGCTGGCGGTTGTCTCTAGGGATTTTTCATTATTACAACTGCAATGGCACGTCGGCGGCTGGATTATACGATTAATCAGAGCCTTACACGCTACGACATTTACAAGTGCATTTCTACTATGCAAGCCCACATTGTACCCAGAGCCTAAAAATACCCCTGTAGATCTATGAAATGACGAAACTAGAATGTCGGCTCGAATATAGGGCAGACGCATCTAAAACTCGACAGCGATTCCTCATTTAACGGCTCTAGCAAATGAAGCGTCTTTCTGAATGAAAACATGCGTTAATGAAGACGTGTCAGGAAGTGTGGGATCTAAGAAAGGGGCAGATTAGTGAAGGGGGGGGGCAGGTGGGTGCACTTGTAGCCGTGATGGTGAGGTGTCGATGGGTTAGTTAGTGTGTGTTGGTGTGTGGGTATCCCTCGGTTTGTCTCTGACTCATCTCTATAAGCGCTTTAGCTTATACAACAACTGTAAACAGCCTGCCGACTCACCCGTTGCCTCGTTTTCTGCTCTTGTACGCGCGTTTTCAATTTAGGCCTCTAACATTTTCTTCATTTTCGGTCTCTTCCTCTCTCTACAGTTCAGACGGTTTCATCGGGAGGTTATTGCGGAGTTGGAGAGGAAAACTGACATGGACGTGAAGTACATGACGGTGAGATGCTGTATGGTATAGTCGATGCATGCATGATGTACCAGATGTTTTTATCGATATGTGCGCTGTATGACTTATGTATCGGACACGACTCCATCGTGTCACCGATCGAATGCTGTCTGTCCACAGGCCACGTTTAAGAGATATCAGACTGAACACAAGATGAAGCAGGACTCTCTGGAGAGATCGCAGTCAGACCTGAAGAAGCTCCGAAGGAAAAGTCAAGGAAAGAACGCTCCGAAGTATGAGAGTAAAGAGAACGAGGTACGCAAAGATACGCACTACAGATACAGATATAAACGAAAAAACTGTGCTTTTAGTTTTCAGGTATATTTAGCAGGAGCATTCAAGAAATCAAATATATCATAAATATAAAAATAAAACACTACAGGCCTACACTTCACTGTGTGACTTATACATCGATTCTTGTTAAAGGCACACTCCACTATTTTTGAAAAAAGGCTAATTTTCCCAAGCGTTTTGAGGCGCTGCGTGATATCAGTGCGCCTGCTGCACCCATGGTACGGCAGAGAACCTCCTTGATGATTACGCCTGAATATAGTTCATATCGGCTTAGAAAATCACACATTTCTTTTCTGTCAGCCTTAGTACACGATATGACTATCTAAACAGTGAGAATATCGAAACCATTTTTTAAAATTATTATTATTTTTCAATTGATTCAGTGATCCATGCTAAGCTACAGCTAAAAGTGCTGAATGGATTCAAAAACGGTACAATTGTTTTCAGAGATAGTGGAGTGTTGCTTTTAAAGCAGCTGTATTGAAGTTCCTCAGTCAAGAGCAGTAAATGTTGTTTCACTTTGGGTGAATTACCCCTTTTAAATATTAAGAAAACCACTAAACTATCATAAATAACGGACTTTTTCCTATTGGAGATGATGATGGGGACGAGCAGCTGTTTACCCGCATTCTTCAGTATATCTTCTTTTTATTGTTGTTGAAATTTAATACAGGTTTGGGGCAAAGTAAGAATAAGTAATGACAGATTTTTCATTTTGGAGTGCAGTATCCCTTTATTGGCAGAAACATGTCTAGTGCTATTAGTCTGCTGTTGCTTTGCATCTAATATGCAGCACTTTCACTTTAGACATAACCAACCGTGTTGATGGGTAAACCTTGCATGGTTTTGACCATATTAGCTTAGTCCAGTAATCAGGCGCTGCTGTTTGACGGCATTTCAGTTGTAAATCACATTTAGGAACAGCACACCAGAGAGGATTTAAAGCACATGCAAATAATGTACTTTTTTGATTCGCAAGTAAGTGCAGCGTCCCATGAGAGTAACTCTAGAGACGAGTTAACATTTGATGTGAATGTGCGTCGCGTTGTACACCGCACTACTACCATATTTCTTCAAAACCAGATCAAAGAGAGATTTCAATTTTACGGTTGGAACGAGGATGCCACATGCACCTGTACTTTGCAACCATGTCGACATTAAAGAGCTTTAACCATAGCGGTATTCCCACTATTTCAGTTGGCTTCTTTTGAGTGCTTGTATCCCCATCATGAAGAGCATTCACACTCTGTAAAAAAAAAAAAAAAAAAAAAAAAAAAAAAAAATCTGGTTGTGTGTGAATGGACAGACACGCTTCCAACTTCCGACCTGTAGAAGCGTTGTTGCAGGTAATTAGTCACTTGCAAGGTTTGTGAAAATAACGCAATCTGCGCATTACTCCTTATAATAGGGGATGCAGCATTCATCTGTGCTTTTAGTGCTGCTCACAAACTCTTCATCTGCTCTGGGTTTGGCTTGCGTTAATGTGCAAAACCATCTTACCGTATTTATAACGAGAAGCACTTATGAACAGAAGAGAAGCTTTAAGAGGCCCCTGCTGTTTTCCTTCAGACTTAAAGTTCAGCGGTTTAAGGCTTGAAATATTAGTTAATATTTCTGTGTATTTTTGGCCGATCGTCATAACATATTGGTTATCGTCAGGAACGTGGTTCTGATTGGTCAGGATGCAGGAACTGTTGGCTTTAGAGCTCTATTTTGAATCTGAATGTTATCAGATGCAGGCTTGTGTTCGTATGCAACACGTCCGTAAAGGCGTATTCGTCGTCTTGTAATATCTCAGACAAACCTCCAACCTCACCTAGCACCTCCATGAACTTTCTTCCGTCGTGGTGGATCCGTCTCTGTATAAATAAAGCCCGCTAAGCAACTGTATTTGAAACCCGAGCACAATCTTCTGATCCGCGTTTATTCATCATAAGCATCTGATGGTTACGACTCTGTTCATCAGGGTGGCCTGCGGAGATGAATTGCTTTTCTCTGCGCGTTTGCACCCTGATGGCTAACGTCTCACCTCGCTGTGGAATTTACCGACAGATTATCCCCTGTCTGTGTTTCTCTCACCCGCCGATGATGGATGGAGGCGTCGGTCACGGCGGCGTCAGAGATAAGAGACGTACCTCTTTTCTTTGTTCCTGACTGCACATCATTGACATCCTGACATTTCACTGCTCCCGTGGTCTTCGTAATCAGTCTCCGCTGATCTCGACAAGCTTTTGGTGTCATTTCACACCAAATAAACTCCTTGTTTATTCTAAGAGAGATTGAATGGCTTTTTGATAGTACAGTTGTACTGATTTGTTTTGCCTGTTTTTAATTTCGTTGCATCCGAGTCGAAAGAAGTGTCTATTAGAAAAAATTTTAATTTTTTTATTTTATACAACAATTTTGAATTTTCAGCATCCCTACTCCAGTCTTCAGTGTCACAATAAATCCTTCAATAATCATTCTGATGCGCTGATTTACTGCTCAAAAATATTTATTTTTTTAATTAATATCAATATTGAAAACATGCCGCTTTAATATTTTTGTGGAAACCATTTAAGATTCTTTTAAGAACAGAATTTCTATAAAAAAGATAGCAGTCGTTTGAAATATAGTCTTATAACTTTTGGTAAATTCAATGCTTCTAGTATATATTCTTGTAGTTTCTATGTGTCTTTTCTGTATTTCGAAACAAATAAACGCAGCTTTGATGAGCATAAGAAACTCAAAATCATTCACCGATGAGGTTATGATGGTCTTGAAGACAGCATGGTGCACAGATCTATGGTGCGTCCCGCTTGCATCTGTCTTTTCGAGGTTTTCCCGTTTAGGCAGGAATGGAGTATTTTTCATCTCTTCTCCTCCATGCGCTTTTCTTTTACCTTTCTCCACAGGAGGAGAATGAAGGTGTCCATAGCAACAGACTTTATCATGGGTCTGCGGTGATAAACAGGACAAATAGCGCTCTTACGCCCCTGTCCATCTCCCGTGGTTCCATCACGGCTTTCTGGGACGCGTTCGCTTGGACAGACAAGTCTGGTGCTTTTAACTCCGTGTGTGTTCATCTGCAATGTTACAGAAAATGCAGCTGTTATCTCCGCTGACCAGACCGTGTGTCTGCGTGCCAGCAAGACAATGCATGTCAGAGAAAGCTCCTCGACGTGTGCCTGTTTTGTTTTTAATCTGCCTACTTCTTCACACACGCTCGCACAACTGCATCTTTTCAAAATCAACTAGTATGCGTTTAGGAGGCACTGTATAATTCAGCCGGTTACATCCGCTGAAAGAGGCACAGAGCAGACGCGTTTCTCTCGTTAGATTTAAAGCCCTTACGTTAGACCTATTAAGCCAAAAAGAGAGAGCGAGAGAGAATTGATTGTTTAAACGCACATGATTCTGCCTGACTGGAATACACTGGCACACAAAAGAGGAAATGGATTCAAATCGGTCACAAGGAGCTTGGGTCTTTCCGTCCCCATAATGACGAGGGGTTGCCCCTGGGCGAGCGTCACCCTGCCTCTTCCTGCACCACCAACCTTGATTGTTTTCATTTGCCATTTATAGCAGTACCTGTTCTCGGAAAACAAAAGAATAACAGGCTGGCCCTTCCTCTTCATTAACAATTGATCCAGGGGTTTACAGCAGACAGGAAGTGTTGTGCCAGGTGTGGCGAGCAGATTACGATCCCCAACCTGATGTTTACCGTTTTTATTTGATCGTTTTGACCTCGAGTCACCTGATGAAATCTGAAGGGGAGTTATAGACATAAATGATGGTTTTGATTTTCTACTATACTTGGTGTGCTAAACTTTCAAAAAAAAACATCCGCAAATGGACTTCATGAACATTTGATTTGTGTAATCGCCACACCGTACTACTTTAGTTCTGGTCTAGTGTTTTTAGAAATCCTAGAGTTGACTTCTTGCCTATATACTAAATGTAATATTATGTTTCCCAATAGGTTGTGTGTACCTTGAGGTCAGGGACTCTGTATACGGAGTCACCTGTTATTGGCAGGATCTAGGCCAAAGGTGGCCAATCCTGCAAAGTTCAGCTCCAGCTCTAATCAAACATCAACTAAGGCTGGGTATACACTAAAAGATTTTTTTTTTTTTTAATCTTATAAGATTTCCATGCGAGAGACCACAGACATGAGGACAGAAAAATCCCAGATTTCAGAGGGTTGCTTCTATAGTGTTACTACTATAGTTCTACACCAGATTTTCATCCAGAGTCCCGACTGTGAACACGTAAATGCCTTTTATAAGAGAAATAAACCTAGACAATGTTTACACAGCGTTTTAAATCATGATGGGAGAGGGTGTTTTCGTATGCGTCTAGCCAATCAGCTTAAACCTACGTCACCGATAGTTTCTGAAACTATTTTATACCCTACTCCGAAGAAGCTAATTTAGTTCCTCCAAAGAAGTTACTGGAACTAAAATCATTCCTAGTTCCTGCAGGCAGAACAAGCCAATTACCCTGCATCTGGCTTTATATACAGTTTTACATTTTCTTGAAGAAATTTAATGTGTAGAAATCAGTTTTTTGTAACATTTGTTCAAAAATGACAGTATAGACATTTCTAATGTTACAAAAGATCAAATAAATGTTTCCACAACAATCTAAATAAACCTGTTTTCAACATTGATGATGTTTAAAATGTTTCAATCGGCATATTAAAATGATTTCTGAAAGGTCATGCGACACTGAAGACTGTAGTAATGATGCTGAAAATACAGTTTTGATCACAGGAATAAATTGCATTTTGCAATACATCACGACAGAAAACTTTGTTTTAAATTCTAATAATAAATATTTCACAAAATGACAGGTTTTTTTGATTGTTTTTATTTTTGTTTCATTTTAGAAGAGAATTTTTTATGTAATAAATGGAGAACACAACACTTACCGCCTGATTTAAAATACAAATGTGTATATATTTAAGAACCTTCATTTGCATATTTTATTCAATATTTTAATGTAACTAGGTGCAGTCTCCAACTAAATGTTCATTATGCGTTTTGATCCGTGGAACGAATCATAAAAGTATTCACCTAATAAATTCCTTTTGTAATTTTGACCTTTGATCCAGATATCTTTAGCATACTGGGAGAGGCTTTACGTAAGATGCCCAAACGATACTTTCAAAAAGTAGCAGTGTTGAATCACACTTCAGTATCCTGTTTCACCAGTCTACTGTATGTAGATGGAGTGATTACGAAAAGAAATGTGCAGACAAAACAAGACCGAAAGCTCAAAGTTGAGCGAAAGCAAAACCATTTTGACCAGTAACACCAAAAGCCAAATTGACTCTCTTCCCGGGATGTGCTGCATTCTTTGGCTTTCATTCATCAGATCTGATGAAAGCCATTGTGAAATGAATGCTGTCTTACATCATCTGCATTATGTCGTCGTGAGGGTGTGTCCGTGTGAATGCACCTGCATGCAACCGCCTCCACAGGCCACACACTTAACATGTGCGGCCTAATGAAACCACAGAGTGAGGACCGGACCCGAAGTCAAGTCACTGTTCACTGTCAACCAGCAGTAGTTCTCAAATCCCAGTCATACTTGAGCACATTCAAACTTGTGGACTTCACAGCTTACATTTCAACCTTTGCCTTGGCAAATCCGCATTGACGTCATAATTATAAAAGCTGATAGCCGAGACTGGACTGTGATCTTCTAACCATTATCATTCCTTATGAAGAGTATGAAGGCCAACCCCATTTCTATTTCTTTCTTATCGCATTGTGTTTTTTCCATTTTAAATGTTTTTGATTACGTTTATTTTGGAGCCTCTGTTTTAAAATGTTCAAAAAGCATGTCCAGATTATTTGAAGTCATGAAACAATTCGTCTACAATCGGTCATAATGCCCTAAACTATCTGCACATATCTAAATGCAGCTCCTTTGCTTCCTTCACAACACCTGACATTCAGTCTGATGGGTCACTTTGTTCCTTTATAATACTTTCAGAAGTTCACAGCGAACGAGTGTTTGAACACGCTGCTTATCAGACAGCTGATAAGAGCCCCTCTTTTCTCTTCAGTGTCTGGAGACTCTCACTCACCGTCAGATGGACATGCAGAAGTTCATCGCTGACGGCTGCCGGGAGGCTCTGCTGGAGGAGAAGAGGCGCTTCTGCTTCCTGGTGGACAAGCACTGCTCCTTCTCCTTCCAGATCTCTAATTTCCACGACAAGGTTTGTTAGTTCACTGAGAGCAGACGCTCTCTAGATGCAGTTTCACTCCGGCGTCCTAACACTTTCTTGTGTTTTTGAAGGCTCGAGAACTTCTGACGGAGAACCTGTCCACCTGGCAGGACAAATGCGGCGACGCTACCAATGTCCCCGATAGTGTGATGTCCATGATTGAAGGTCTGCGCACTCCGGTGTCCAACACTCCGCAGGCGTCTCCAGCCCTCCAGCGCCACAACAGAGTGAGGAGGACGCCAGCTCCTGCACCACACCACGAGTCCTGTGGTGTTCACGAACCCTCACCTGTGTTTTTCTGTACCTGTGCAGGCCAACTCGGACGCTATGATTCCAGCACCCCCAGCGCCGCCTCAGACGAGTCCCCTGGCCAACATGTTCAGTCAAGAGTCCTCCAGGAGAGAGGAGAGAGACACTGGTAGGATCTCTTATAGGCTATTGTGTGGAGTTATCCTTCCAGTCTCGCCTTGTAATCTAAAGGTTCAGATTTGCAGTTTTTGCTTTCCTAAAACACAATCCTGATTTATTGTGCATAACTATCATTGTTGGCTATGGCTATAAACTCATTTTTGTAGGTGACAAAGGAACTGCGACTCTTTTAATGTAATTTCGTTAATGTCATAGTTTATGTAATTTTAATACCAGTTAACTTAGATATCAGCAATTATAGCTTTAATAGATAATATACTGTAGAAATGTTTAATAAGAGATTATAATATAAATTATAGAATAATTTATTATTTAAATTATTTTGTTATTTGTACATTATTGTAATACTTCTTAAATGTAGTTAGCTTTTATTTTTAGATTTTTTTTTTGTTACAGTTTTGTTTTAGTAATTCTATTTGATTTTTTTATCTTATTATTATTTATATATATTTTTTTATTTTGTAATTAGCTTTTTAATTTTATCATTTTTTTAAATGTTTATTATCGTTTTATTATAAACAGTTTTGTTAACTTATTGGTGTTATTAGTTTCTGTTCTTGATTTTTTTTTTTTTGGGGTAAAATATCCTGTTTTACTTTTGAAAATTAAGTGTTAAAAAACAAAACCCCAAAAAAGTGAATTAGATCAGTGAGTCATATGTTTATCATTACAAGTGAAGCTTTGAGGACCTTGGGAGACATGTCATCTGTCTTTTTCACCTCCAGACTACAACAACGAGGACAACGGATTGTCCAGGTCTGTGTCGATGGCCACTGGCCTCAATCACATAGACAAAAGACCCAAAGTGCGTACCATTTTCCCCCACAAGTCTGGAAACAACAACACGCTGCTGAGTTTTGAAGAAGGAGACATTATCTCACTGCTGATTCCTGACGAGAGGGACGGCTGGCTTTACGGAGAGCTGCAGAAAAACAAACAGTGAGTGGAGCTTATCAGCGTGTCTCGTTTATATGAGCTTTCCACACTAGAGCCGGTTCGTGTAGACATGTCTGTAGCTTACAGTTGATGGTGACACTAGCAATAACGGTTTTGCTTTACAACCAAAAATGCAATTAAAACAGGCCAGGGTATTTTTAAGGCTGGTGGCGAGTCAGTCCATCTCAGATGCACCAAAGTGACTCAGGATGTGGAGAGACATTATGTGTGCACAGCTGCTGGTGCCGGTCTGCAAACCAGCTGTGATGAAGAAAACCCAGTTCATTGTGGTGTCAGTCAAAGCCACATGAAGCTCCGATTCGAGAGAGAGCAGACGGGGCTGCAGCTTATCTGAGATGCAGAACACAATCCCCCCAAGGACCTGAGGACTTTCAGCAGGTGGAAGAGACGTAATCAGAATAACACAGTTATGGCAGAGAAATCGGTCTGAACACGCCAGCGCTCCTGCCAAAAACTGATGTTGTTGGTTTCAGAGAACGCTACCAGATGGCGAAACAGACAGGGTGCGTTCTGAATGCAGTCAGAGTCGTCACTGCCACAGAAGTCAAGTCAAGTTGAAGTAGAGCTCATAAACTTTCAAGATGAAGACAAGTAGTGAAATTATTATTTTTTTCTCTCTCTTTCAAAAACTGTGTTCAGAAATCATGTTGTGCATTTTTAAAATATTTTTTTTTATTTATAAATTTGTTTTATTAGTAGCAATAGTACTATCATAACATTTAATTTATTTCTGTCACAGTTTCTTCGAGTTAAAACTTAAGTTGCTGTGAAGACTGTTAAGTTTCTGTTTATAAGATATGACGATTTTTTTTTTCTCAAAATAAAGGATAAAATCATCGTGAAGTGATTCTCGGGGCAGCTCTAAATATTACATTCGTTCCCGTTCGCTTTTTCCACATTAAAGAAATCACGCAGCCCTAAGAAGTTTTTTAGAACTGGGGAACTTGGCGTGTTATTATAATCTTTCGATTTATCTTTAAAAGAATAATTCACCCAGAAATGAACGTTGCGTCATTTTCTCACCCTTCGCTTTTTTCTTTTTTTCTTTGGGTAATCTGTAGTTTGACTCACTCGGTCGTTTACGTGTGTTGGTGGTGTTCTGTTTTAAAAACAACATCAGACTTGTCTGAACCCTATAGGGAACGATACATGAAGTCAGACTTGTCACCTAGCAACCCGTTAATATGTGCCAAATTACACGCAAGCACCATTTGCTAAACAAGGCCTTTTAAAACACTACGACGACCTGTTCAGACAGACTGAGTGCTTCTATTTAAAGAAAACTTCGGCCTGATTGACGGTTGGTATTAATAATACATTTGCGAGGTCAATTAAAACGTCCTCCTCGTGTTCTTGAATGCCAAGCAGGAAATGAGCTTAAAATCAGCGGTGAAACTTTCCAGCCTGCGTCTACGGATCGCCGTCGCTGTACCGTAGCTCCTCCGCTCTGTTGATTTAAAGCGCACCGAAAAGCACACCCAAGCACAGAAAGACCAATATTAGCATTTCTTCATGTGGATGACGAACACGAGGACAGAAGTGAAGGGATTTGCCTGGAGATTTGCAGTGTCTACATCGAAAGCAATATGAAAAAAGTTTGCTCTGCTGTCCTAGAAGAGAAAGACCGCAACACGGTCGTCCTCTCGGAGGGTACTGGAACGTGAATACATGTGAAGAGTCACAAAACTCAAAAGCCTCAGCCCCTACAGCCATTGATGCACTGCTTTTGCAGTGGACTTACCAACTTCAACCTTCCAGCGATCGCTGACAGACGAAGAGTGGCGTTTAGTGTCTCGTACGTGAGTAAGAAACACGCTTGAAGGAGCCTAAATATAAAGAGTTGAGGAAGTTGTTCAGACGTTTAGTCATTCACCTGACTGGTCTCTGCTTCCTAAAATGAAGGTTCGTCACAGTCTGATATATCGTATTAAATATGCAAAATTCACTCGAGATGAATGTTTACTGGAATATAAAACTAAAACTAAATATGGCATTTATTGTAACGGGTTTATATGAAGATCGTTCCCCTTAAATTAAAAGTTGATATATCACATTCAGCGTCTACACAAAACTCCATGCAAGATGTTATTTGTCTTTCCCCGTAGCTTTCAGGGGCGGAGGCGGCTGTAGAAACTGAGTTTCCCATCACTATTTACATTCCCTTGGCTTACAAGAACACAAAGTCCTGAGAAAAACGGCCACACCAAGGCAAACACTGCCATTGTGCTTGAAGTAATGACAGGCCATTTGATGTCACCGTCACCTCACACCGCCGCACGTTCAGATGACGGCCCTCTGCTTGGATTTCCTTTCTGAGAACGCAATGCAACTCCGTTCAGATGGCTTTCAGAATGCTTCTCTCAGTGTTTTATGTCCCGCAATCCCAGACTGTGTTCAGCAAACACCGAGCAGACATTATAAGAGCCATTTATCCAGCGCTAGATAAAAGCATCCACTTTTTTTTTCCTCCTCCTTTTTTTCATCCGACTGACTGTGTTGTCTGTCTGTGTGTGTTTTTACAGGCGGGGCTGGTTTCCATCATCTTACTGTCGCGCATACACAGAGCTAGCGGTAAATAACAGGTAATCAGATACCACACACACACTAACACGGTTCTTTGTTGTCCTGATTAGCCCTGATACCGATCGCTGGGCCTCTGAAGAGAAGGAAACACAAGCTTCACAGCAGTCAAGCCCTATTTTAAGACTATCGCATACTATCGCAAAGACCCATTTTTACATATTAGAAGGGGGTTTGTGTATCGCATGGGTCAAAAAAGTTTGTCGGCGTTTCATTTAATATCGCCAGAAAGCAAATGCTTTCATACTGGTTTCCTGAACACACCCTGCAACTGCTATTGGCTGGACAAACGGTTAGTTCCGCCCCCAAACTCACGCCATTGGTCGAGTCAACGTAGTGCGTGTTTGAAAGTACACTTCTATATGTAACTTTGTAACTACGTGCCAACTAGTTCTCGTTAATTAGCATGTCTGCTAACTGTCAGAGTAGACGGTTAAGGTAGGTTTAGGGTTGGCGGAATAATATTTGCAAAGTTTCTTGAAGTAATACAGATATTAAGCTAATACTCTAATGACTGCTAGTTTCTTACTGCTATTAGAAGATATCAAGCTAATACAGACTTCGGCTTTAATGGATGATCGATTAACCAATGTATATTGAGAGCTGCAGAGAGAAACGGTAGAAACAGGCCGTACCCAGACTGACCCAGACATGCTTCGTGAGACTTCTAATCCCTTGTGCTCTTTCCCACTGGTGCTATTCAAACGTGTGAGGTCAGATCATGCACCTACCTCCGCCAATGTTTGCTTGAAGAGCGCATGACTTAATGCTTTCTGATGTCAAACGAAATCCTATCCTCTTGGACCCCGAGGGGTTCCTGTAATGCCTGATCAAAAAGCCTTTTGTTGCAGCGAACGGTGAGAGCACCAAAGGCAGTTTGCTGATTATGCATGCTATCTTAACATGGTGTGCTAGCACCACACGAAGTTTACAGATCTGGATGGAAATGAAATGGACAAGTCACGAAAAACTCTAGACTATATCACTCGGAACTATTGCAAGTATGCTACGATATAATATCTTGCATTTTAAGATGTTTGATTTTACTCACACATCATTGTCGATAGACTTTCAATAACACATTTTAGACTTAATATTAAGAAATGTGCATTGTGCTCAAGCAGTAGTCCAAATAAATTAGAATTATTATTTTTATAGCAGTACATCTCAAGCGTTATGTCAGTGTTAATAGATTTTAACTGCAATCTTAAAATTAAAGGTTCTTTATTGGCATCAGTGGTTAAAGGAAGAACCTTGAATGACCATGAAATCTATTAAATGCAAAAAAAAAAAAACCCCTGTTATTTATAGTTCTCAAGATTTTTGTAAAGTTCCCCAAAATGGTAGGAACTGTTCACTGAAAGGTTGTTTGGGGAACCTAATATTTTCCTTCTATGTCATCGCTTTATTTTGATATTTTTTTTAGGAAACTTTTTTCATATTTTAAGCATGAAATTAATGTATTTCCTTTTCTCTTTTTGTAAGCAGAGTTTGGAAAAATCAGACAAAGTGGGAATTGTTATTGTTAAACACAAGCTAACTAAAAACATAAGACAAATGTGTCACATGATTAAATTAGTAAGCGTGCTAAAACGCGGTCCATATAAAGGTTTCTTTTGCTGCGGTTGCGTTGCAGTATTGCTGGAAATCCTCCGATGCGCAGTAAGAGCGTGGCCAACCTCATGCAGAAGGACTCGGAGGACGACATGATGGTTCTGCCTCCCGCCGACTACAACGACTCACCCGTCAGGAGAAACTCCACCAAGAGCCTGATGCAGACGTACACCTCCACATACGATAACCCGGTCAGTCTCCTTCATCTTCCCAGTCAACTACCACTATATCCTACATGGACGCTGCTTGCTTTGCCTTTTCTTCGTGCCGGGTTCCTAAAGCTCATATTATATATACTTTACAAGCCATAAGTTAGGCCCGTTTGCTTACATTGAACCGTATAGGTGCAAATAGACTATCGATACCACAGCTAGTGGTAGGTTTTCCGTTGGCGCCGCCGTCAGGAAAAGTCCGATTTGGTTTAGGAGCGACAGAAGCCCGCGTGAAGTCCTCTCAGGTGTAGGTGCGCATGCGTGTCGGTGTCAGGGTGTCTAGGCCGTGTCATGACGTGCAGTCCTCGCGTCTGAGTGGATCAGAGGATCAGGATCACTTTAAAGAGGATTGCCGGTGGAGCAATGCTAAATCCAAACTGCTCTCTCAGAAGAGCGTCGCCTCGGTGACGGCACAAAATAAACAAAAGCTACCCTTTCAAGCCCACCACATCTCACGGCTTATTTCAGCATGTTTGCTTTTTGGGCAAAAATAAAAACGAAAAAAAAAAGTGCACTTTATAGTCAACGTCGGGAGATTCGGTTCCAGATCGTATTATAAATTGTAACAGGAGTGGGAGTTAAAACGGCAGGAGTAATGTCATTCCCATATTCTTGCTTGAAATTCATCTCCCAAATGTATACATTACATAACCACGCAGACGTTACTACATTCTTATGTAATATATACATCAATAATTAAAGTTATAAATAAATTTAAAAAAAATTTACTTGCTGCAAAAATATTATTCGACATGAGCGCAGCCAGCTTCACGTTATGAAACGTTTGAAGTATTAATGCTTGAAAACGTGAGACGCACAAAACGGCGTGATTTAAAAGGACTGCACGCATTTTGTGGTTAAACTGATGATAGATGCACACCGAGAGACCCGTGATATGTGACTGACTCGGCGTTAAAAAATGCTGTTTGTGCATGATTTCCTAAACGATGTGCTGTTACCTCTTCCATACTTCACAGTAAAAGCTATGAATGTGTCGGGAAGAAATAGCAAGGGGATCATTTCATTATTTATTAAGAGTGTTTTCTGTCATATAAACGTCTGAAGGCTTTAAGCAGGGTTGTCCGACTCCTTTTCACTAAGGGCTGCATCAAAGGGACAGTTATAACCGTAAAAATATTACTTGAGTTACAAACGTTGCATTTGCACAGGTGAAAAAATACATGTAATCGCTCTGTGCTGTTTTAACAAATCCAGATCACTCTGTAAACCGAAGCAGAAATAAAGTATCCTCATTGTTAACTTTTGTTAGAAATTTTTTTTTGTTACATTTATGGCACGACAAATAATTGTAAGCTTGTGTGACGGATATGGCAGATGGCGTTTAACAATCCGATATTTAGACTGTGTCCTGCAGTACCCACTTCGACCGCTGGCTGCCGTCAACACTTACCGCGCTCTTCGTCTCACGAGAGGCGGAATGAACCACTCGTACGAGAATGTTGAAAATGAGACGTTAGATGGCTTGGTATTTACTCGATAGCAATATATCCGGAAACGCCGTGGGCCGGTTGTATTTGCATGCATGCAAACGCGTGCGGACAGAGACGCACGCACGCAAATGAAGGGAGTTTGCTTATTCCCAGAACTGGCTGGCCGGCAGCGATGTAAAGCTATTTGTTCGGAGGGAGCCTTGATTTGTGATGTTTGCGGGCTGCGGGTGTCGATGGCCAGGCTGTGAAACGGGACACTCGTCTCTCTGGACGCCGTGAAATATTCATCACCGGGCCCCCGCCACACACACACACACACACACACACACACACAAGCGCGCACATCCGGGCCACGGCTCGACCTTTCCGATGGAATTCCACACGGACTTCAACCTGAAACCTGCTGGCAAATCCACCCATTCATTGGCCCCGCCGGAAGCCAAAGCTCACCCCCCTGATGTCACGCACACAATAGAAGTACAGGAGCCAGATCTGTAGGTGTGAAGCCCTGTCGTTGGGCACCTGTCCTCCCCGCCGAGGGCTGGCTCATCTCTGTGGCGACTGAGGAACCCGTGCCACGCAATTACTCAAGCCAAGCTCGTCTCTCCGCCCCGGAAAGCCAGGGGGAATGAGAAGATGTCGAAGGAGCTGGAAAGGAGATTGTCATGAGTGAGAGAGGCGGAGGCTGTGTGTGTGTGTGTGTGTGTGTGTGTGTGTGTGTGTGTGTGTGTGTGTGTGTGTGTGTGTGTGTGTGTGTGTGTGTGTGTGTGTGTGTGTGTGTGTGTGTGTGTGTGTGTGTGTGTGTGTGTTTTAGCGGGGAGCGCGGGTCTTGGATGCTCAAAGGTGAAGGCGTTGTGCGAAAAATGCTCCCTGCCTAGTTTTTCGCTTCGCTTGAGAGAGAAAAACGAAAAGGGAAGAATCTGATACAAGACTGACAGCAGATGTGAATCTCGAAGGAATGCAGACGGTGACATTAGAAACGTCTCCGTGGAGGTTATACGTGATGGACGAGATTGAGGTTTGGGTTTGGCTAATAAAGCTTTGGCTCTCGGGCCACACGAAATGGCACGTCTGACCAGATAGATACGATACACGCGGTCATGTTTTAGAGATCTCGCTGGCGTCCAGGAGTGAAGATGCACAGCTGGATGACGGCAGTGGGTTATTACGATGCCAGATGCCCACTAACTGAATCAAGAGGCGTTTAGTGCGGGACACAGCTGCCCTCTAGTGAGGAGACCAGCTCAGTGCTCAGTTAGGATTATACACACATAGTCCAGTTACTGTTAGTGAGCATTTTAGCATGTTGGTCTGTTTGTAAAGACAACATCTAGAACGCATCCATCCATCTTTATCTTTATCATTTAATGCTCGTTTGTTTAGCTCCCCTGTAGTGAGAGGTCTTAAAGAAATGTATTTATTTATTTTAAGGGGGGTGGGTTTATAACAACCGGTTTAGAAGAGTTTGTGATGATGGTTTATTCATGAAGAGACACTAAAACACTGGAGTAACGACGAGGGAGAGCATCGCTCGCTGCTTTTAGGGTACCGTGCGAGTATTTCGGAGATGCGTGACGTGTCCTGCTCTTTGTCTCCTGCAGGCGCTGCCTCAGTCAAACGGCCTGCCAAAGCATCCTATCCTGGGGTGAGTATTAATATCCATGCTTGTCGTCTTCAGAGCTTCATGCTTCACTAGCTAAATCAGATATGTAACTATACGTCCTATGTGTGTGTGTGTGTGTGTGTGTGTGTGTGTGTGTGTGTGTATAAATACATCTGCATGGAGAAAATCTCGTTTTTATATTAAACATTTATATAAAATTAAATAAGAATTTGTACATGTAAATATTTTTAAATATTCTGTATGTGTATATATAGTAAATATACACAATGAACATGCATGCATTATGTACATTTATATAGCTTTTATTATGTACGAATGTAAAAGTTGTATTTTGGATACGACCGATCGTTCGAAGGCAGCTCAAAGTGTGACGTTTCAGCATCAATCCAGCGTTTGTTTGGATATTTTCAGAACCTGCGGTATTTATTTTATGGATGAAACGATAAAAAGAACAGCGTTCAAAAAAAGAAAAACTTGTAGCAAAATACACTACTGTTCAAAAGAAGAAAAATAAATGATTGATCAGAAGTGATAGTAAAACCATTTCCATTTTAATGAAGGACTATTCTTTTGAACTCTTTATTCATCAAAGAAAACTGAGCAATTATTACAGGTTCCAAAAAAAGTAACTTTTTCAGGATTTATATGTATTATTTTATCTATATATATATATATATATATATATATATACAGCATCTTGTCTGTCATCTCTTGGCAAATTTAATTTTAGCGTCAGAAAAATAGCAATTTAAGTCCGAGGCGTAACTTATCCTGTCAAAATAAACCATAGAAGAATAAGAGGTTCACTTATTTCTAATATAGTGAGCTGACCAACAATCTATATTGAGTTCTTCACCGGGTGAAACTATCGTTTCGTACAGATTTCTTGTTGTTTTCTGATACGTCTGGCCGAGCGGCGCAAGTGCTAATCTAGACATTGTCCTTCCAAGCAGCTGAGTAACCGTGTGTTGTCTCTGTAGGGGAGGAAATCCATTCGCTACCGTCAAACTTCGGCCCACAGTCACCAATGACAGATCAGCACCCATCATCTGATCGACCCCGCGGAGACCCGCCGCACACACACACACACACACACACACACACACACACACACACCGTTCAACCACTATTTATGTAAGTCCCCTTTAAACCTCTCTCTCTCTCTATGTATATATATATATATATATAGAGAGAGAGAGAGAGAGAGAAATCATCGTTTATGCATTTAGCTGTAATCAGATGCTTCACTTTTGAGTATCATTCTGTAAATACATGAGAGAAGACACACTAGATGGGAACCTGCTCAAGCAAGGAAAAGTCCTGATGATAGTGACGTGAACCCAAACACTGCTGACCCTCGAGCTGGTAACTAGTCAAGATGTTTACCAGAGTTAGCTGGCTAACTCGCTCAGCTGGCAACACCGTCATCTGCAGAAGCGCTTTTAGCTCCGTTTCCTTCTTTTAGATCAGCTTTGCTTTTATCAGCGTAGTCTTAACACTGAATGATACCGATCCGTCGTCGCTCAGTGGATGGGGATTTCTTTATCTTCCGCTGGGGGGAGACTATTCACTTGGCTCTGATTGTATCGATGCACTTTTCTGTTGATGTTGGACTGAGATCTTGTAGATCACTGCTGTATGAAAATAAAAATATTTTGTTTCTACACGTGTGCTTTCGTCACAATATTAGAGCGACGTTGCAACTCCAGAAGAATGAATGAATGGTTTTGATAGAAATATTGTTCTTACTCATTCGTAATGTTTTTATGCAAATCGTTTTCTAAATATGCACCTGGGACATTCATGATATAAACTGAATCATTATATATGGAATTTTATTTTATTTTTTCTTCTATTTTTTCCATTTTAAATTTTCATGTATATATATATATATATATGTATATATATATATATATATATATATATATATATATATATATATGTGTATATATATATATATATATATATATATATATATATGTATATGTGTATATATATATATATATATGTATATATATATATATATATATATATATATATATATATATATATATATATATATATATATAATTTTAATAAATCAGTGTTTTTTGTTTTTTTCATTAATTTTATGGATTTAAAATCAAAAACATCTCTAAACTGTTTTTTTTTTTTTTTTTTTGAAATCAATCAGAATTTTGTGGTTTAACATTCAGATATTAGTCCATATCACATTGTGAACTATTTTAGATGTATTCCTTTAAAATAAGCTCTGTGTAAATTATATTTTCATGACTCTTTTCTGCATCTTGAAAATGATGGGGCCTAGTTTTCTATTGTGCCTGAAGAAACTGAAAATTGAAAATATTCTCTCTCTCCAAGCTTTATAGGAGTGCTTATTCGTGGAAACTGACTTGGAGAGAAATTTCTTCACCAGTGAGGTGAAACTCCAGTGAATGGGTGCCGTCAGAATGAATGAGTTCAAACGGCTGATAAAAACATCCATGAAATGAAACGCTGTCTGTTTGTATATATAAATATATATAAAAAACAAACCCATGAAGACTCCAAACCTTTTCTTCTAGCTAAAATTCAAGTTCTCTATCCATAATATAGCTTTCTCCCGGCACCCATTCACTGCAGAGGATCCACTGGTGCGATGCCAATTTCTCCAAATCTGTTCTGATGAAAAAAATAATTAATATGTCCTGGGGTTAGCGCATATTAATTTATGAGAACTTTTAAGCAAGACATTGGTGTGGAGGCTCCAGGAACGCTTCTGAAAACCCTGTGTACAAAAATATTTCTCTTAAATGAAAGAAAAAAAAATTATAAGCACTGATTTTAAAGTTTACAAAATTCCACCAGCTAAAATGTATACAAAAAATATACGCTTAAATTATTTTTTAACCAGTTAGTTGTTTATGAACTAGTTTGTTATGATTGCAAAATCTATCGGAATGATTACAAACACGTTCAGTAAAAAGAATGAAGAACAGCGTTTATTTGAAATAGAAATCTTCTGTAACGTTATAAATGTCTACCGTCACTTTTATTCCAAGTGAAAAAGGAAAATAAATTTGCCATAGATAGGTTTTCACCGATGAGGAAGTTCCGATAAAAGCAACCGACACGAAACGCAACGCTTGTAGAATTTATTTACAATCTCTCTGAATGTAGAAAAGTCCTAACCATGATCATGACAGCGTGTGGGGTGTGAAGAAGAAAGACTGATTGTCGGTCACTGAAGAGAAGCGATGGTCAAACGCTCACTACACGCTCTCGGGGGACACGTCGCGTCGTCCCTCGGTTATTGCGGGTTTTAGTTGAACCCGGAGATGGCTGAGGTCCCCGAGACGCCTTCGGGCGCCTGCAAAGAAAACACGGACCCCGAAATAATGAGAGCGAGGTCTACGCAAAAAAAAAATGAACACGGAGGATCTAAACTAAGCGTATTACAGTCGGCAAAAAAGTAACGAGCGACGCTGAAGAGAAAGCGCGCGAGGGAGGCGCGTCAAACGCTGCTGGCGCGCGACGTCACTCAAAGCGAGTCGGCGCTTGTTTTACCCCTCGGGTCGCTTTCTGGTTTCTCTGCCATCATAAAGGCACTAGTGATCGGGTGACCGGAGACTGGCTTTACCATTTTACACAAAGAAAAACAATAAGAGAGCAAACGGTGCTTGCGAGGCGAGTAAATACTAAAAAAAAAAAAAAAAAAAAACATGGCCGTCCCGTCGCGTGCACCTTGTCGTCATCGAAGAGCTCGTGGCTGGTTACTATTAGGATGCGCGAGCGACGTTTGGCATCTGTGTGCGGCTGATTAGGAATAAAACTGTGCTGATGCTTTTAAAACTGATTTAAAAATTACAAAAAAAAAAAGGTGTGTGGACGGGGTTTTGGTCCCTCTTTAGCCGAAAGTGGCTCCGCAGTTCGGACACCTCCTCTGACGCAGGGCCAGGCAGAAGAGTATTCCCAGAGGAAAGAAGAAGATGGCGCACAGGATTCCCAGGCAGGTGAAGTCGTCCTCCAGCACGCCCACCCTGAACACACAACACATTCAGTCAGACTTTACCTCTGGAACAACCCTTGGAAGTGTGCACTAGCTTTGTACTCGATGTACCAAAAGTAACTCTTAAGATAAGCTGCGCCATTTTGAGACGCCTTGGATATGCGCACATGCTATCTTAGTATTTAATAAAGTATTCAGTCGCTTGAGTCACTTAAAAAGTGCTATCAAGTAAAATTAGTGAGTGAAAATAGAGCGATTTAAGTACGCTATAGAAGTGCACTTGTTTTTCGCTCCTGACTGAAAATACAGCAATAGCGGTAATATTGTGAAATGATTGATTCTGATTGATTCAATTGATTGATTCAACTTATGATTGATTCTGATTGATTCAACTGATGATTGATTCTGATTGAACTGATGATTGATTCTGATTGATTCAATTGATGATTGATTCTGATTGATTCAATTGATTGATTCAACTTATGATTGATTCTGATTGATTCAACTGATGATTGATTCAACTGATTGATTCAATTGATTGATTCAACTTATGATTGATTCTGATTGATTCAACTGATGATTGATTCAACTGATTATTGATTCTGATTGATTCAACTGATGATTGATTCTGATTGATTCAATTGATGATTGATTCTGATTGATTCAATTGATGATTGATTCTGATTGATTCAATTGATGATTGATTCAATTGATGATTGATTCTGATTGATTCAATTGATGATTGATTCTGATTGATTCAATTGATGATTGATTCAATTGATGATTGATTCTGATTGATTCAATTGATGATTGATTCTGATTGATTCAATTGATGATTGATTCTGATTGATTCAACTGATGATTGATTCAGAAATGATTCAGATGTTTATGAAATCGCAGACTGCACGGGTCCTGTCCTAAAATGCGTTCGACACCCCTGATGAAAGAGACCCAAACAATACGAGCTAAAAATACGGCTGAATTAACTCTCATGGAGACCTCTCTGCTGGAACCATTTCTCTTCCAGATAAATCTGAAAATAGCTTGTGCTTCCTAGTCATTAAAGAGTCAGCGGTGGCCTGTTAAAGGGACAGTTCACCCAAAACTCAAAATATCAAACTTTTCAAATGTTGTCATCCATTAAAAAGTCCGCGCCACCAAACCTTTCACCAAAAGCCTTTGATCAATGTGCATACACGGATCTGATAATCTTTAATCAGCTTAAATCACAGCCAAAAATAGTTGTTTTTCCACATAATGTGTGTATTTGCTATGATTCGTAAATCTATATATCTATATCTATCTATCTATCTATCTATATATATATATATATATATATATATATATATATATATATATATATATATATATATAAACATGTATAAACAAATATGTGTGTGTAAATATGTATCATAAATATGCACAACGTCTATTATGTAAACCGTGCCTAGACTTTTATTTTGGAAGCCTTAAATGAAATCTAAAGCGCTCTATGAAATCCACATAGATTACTCGTATGATATCTTTATTAACTTCTCAAAATGTGACATTTTAGATGGTCGGAAATCTCTCCGCTTTGACTAAAACTGAATAAACATGGGTACAAGCATCTTCAGCCAGGAAATGCTTGTTTTTTTTTTAATCCGTATCTAAACTAAAAAGTGTCCAGGGGCCCACAGTGGGTGTTTGTTTTGCAGTCTCGCTCACTAAACTGGACTGATCCGGTGCTAGAAACCAAAGTCCAGCGTGTCATGAGCGACTCTCATGATGTGTGACATGACTCCATCTCGGGAGTCACATGAGCAAACAGGAAGTGATTCTGGATTTAAACGGAACATGGACACCGTGAAAAATCAGATTCCACAAGTCGCTAAGAATTCAGCTCTTTTTGGTTTTTTGTGGCGTCACGTGACGAAAGGTGGGATGAGTCGGCAGCAGATGCGCGGTCAGAGGGGAACAGGAAACGCAGAAACCGCCGAGTTCTGTTTCCTTGCGTTCTTTACCTCACCGTTCAGCTACCGAGAGCTTGACTAGCGGCGTTGTCTCACCTGCAGGCCGGGCATCCCCCCACCACCACCACGGAGGGCTGGACGATGGTGTAGGTGCTGGTGTAGGCCGGCTGGGCGGCTACGGCCGCGGGAGCCGCCGGGGCCGCTGGGAAACCCGCCGGGGCCGCCGGGAAACCTGCGGGACGGAGATCAAGTCCGTTTAACACTCCACACTCCATCAGCTCAGATGCGGCGTGAATCCGCCCTTAGTAGTGTACTTCAAATCTTAAAAGTGTGTTTTTTTTAACCTATAACATCATTAACGGATCAGAAGTGCACTTAAGTAAGCATGCTTTTTAAAAAGGGCCCTCGATTTTTACCCGAGGGCCCACGTTTTAATCATCTTTAGGGAAGTACGCTTATTTTGACGTGTTGACTAACACACTAAAGCACATCTGAAGTATCTGATTCAGCTTAATGCATTTAATATCAATTTTTCTAAAAGTTTTTCTTAAAGTGCACTTCTTTTGCGCAAGGGTGTAAAACCGGTTAATATCTAACCGACCCAAGCAAACTGTGTACAGTACGTGACTGCTTTCAGCGCATTTACGGTCTATAATAATAATTAACTACATATAAAAACCTCCACCTAATGATAAATGAACATCTCATTCACATGCCATGATAGTACACATATCAAAACATAATTTGTTTTTTGGCAGAAACCTGTTGCATAAGCTGCTTGAACTAGTTTTACAAGTTAGTCATCTGATTGGGTTTTTTTTTTTTTTTTTTCGGCTGGTCATAACTAAATCAGTTGAGATCTTCATGAATCCTGATTCATGAATCAACCTGAATTGATCTGATTTACACACTGTGATTTATTAATCATTTAATTTGTAAACTGAGAGTTATTAAATTCACCGTGTCTTATAACTAATGTATTATTATTAGTGTTGATGGTGGTGGGTTTTATATTTACTTTTTATTTGATATATTATTACATGTGTTTTCTATTATGGCTGATGAGACTCAAATCAGCGCAATATTTAATAAAAACTATCATTAAACCTGTTATACCATATTTTAGTTTTATTATAATGTCTATATATATACAGTCAGCAGCTCGTTTTTATTATAATGTGTGTAAAAGCCTATTAAATGTGTGTAAACAACTATTTAAAAACATCTTTAATAGCGATTTGTAACACCACGTGATTAGTTGCTTGAGTAAATATCAGATATTTTTCCTTTTCGTGAAATGGCAAAGCTAGTGCAGGTTTTATAAGCCTGTTCCTTCCTCAAATGTTCAATAAGAGGAAAAAAGGAAGTAAAAAGCAAGCAGAATCTGAACAGATATAGTTACATTAAAACGCAACGCTGCTGATGATAAGGAGACGACACACGTTATGAAACGCTTTAAGGTTAAAAAGGTTTTTGAAGAGGTTAGATGTCTTGCCTTGGTACGGCGGCGGAGCTGGAGGCTGGAAGCCGGCCGCGGGGGCAGCGGCCGCGGGGATCGAGCCGTAGTCGTACGCGGCGGGGACGGTGTTGTACGCCGGGGGTCTGTCGTGGAGAAGAGGTTTAGTATCCATACTCGGTCTGAGGCGTCCTGTCCGCTTCACCAGACTCGACGCGGAATCTCCTCGAGCCGCTTTAGCGCGGATGATCGCCGGACTGACGCAAACAAAAACCAAAACAAAGATCAGATGAAAGTTCCCCCGCTCTCCCCATGCGACTTCAGCCCGCTCTTTACAGCCTCTGCGCGACGGACGGGAATGTTACCGCGACGCTCGACCGCCCTAAAGGTGCGCCATAGCGAGCTTTTCGCGATTTCTCTCGTTTCTGAGAGAAACCTGGAGCGGTTGACGACGAAAACTTCTTATCAAACTCGAACGACGTTTTTTCCTGTTCGCCGCACTGTCACGAGACTCGGGTCACGTGACCGAGAGGGACGCGGCGGGGTGGGGGACGTCTTAAAGCTACACGCACTTACGTGTGTGTGTGTGTGTGTGCGCACCCTGGTATTTATCACGTCGTGGGGACCCAATGTCCCCACAAGGATAGGAATACCAGTTCATTTTTACCTTGTGGGAACATTTTTAGGTCCTACAAGCTCATAAAACATACAGGATTACATTTTTAAAAAATGTAAAATTGCCAATAGTTTCCTGTAAGGGGTAGGTTGAAGTGTAGGACAACACATACGGTATAAAAACACCTATGGAGAGTCTCCATAAGACATGGAAACACAACGTACTGTATTTATAAAAGTCAGATGCATTTTCCTTTCTGCGACATGCCATGTACATGTATTAAAATGTCATTGTTTGTTGCTTGACTCTTGTTTAAATATTCAAAAAAATATTTTAAAACTAGTTTGAACTAAACTAAACATACTGCTCTTATTCATTTACACGTGGGCTAATAGTTAAAGCTAATCATTTGATCTTTACACCTTCTCTCTTTGAGCGGCAATCAGATCCATGCCCTCTGGGCTCAGGAGTTCACTTTTAGTCTTGTATATTTGAGAGAGAGTTACAGTCAGCCTTTACTGCTGTTGTAAATAAGACCATATCTCATAATCAGAGATTGTATGTAACAGGTTTCTGTGTGTTTGTCAGTTTTGAAGCTGACGCTCTGCAGGAAAGAGAACTATGCAGCATTATCTTTTTCTGTTGTATATGATTCAAAATGATTTGCTTGAAATTGTTTGATGTCGACTGCTATTTGGGGATATTTTACATGTTGAAATTGTCTATTTTTGGACCACTTTTAAAGTTTCATTACATTTTGTTCCCGATATCCAGCCTTCTGATGCATGGGATCGGAATTATCCTGTTTTTTTTTTTAGATCCAAAGCAACACATGATTTAATCCAGATCAAAACCAAGATTGGCTTTTGTGATCTAATCCGAATTCAGGATCCTTTTTTCAAGATTTGATCCAAACCGATGGCCAAGATCAATAACTAATAATGTCTCTTTCTTTCTGAATTTAACATTTAATCGCACAATTCAAGAATGGCATTGATTTTTTTTCACCTGCACTACTTTTGCAGCTTCCAAATTAAGAGCATTTTTTTCTGTTCTGGTTTGATTTTAATGTATGCAGGAACATGTACCTAGCGCAGTATGTGCACATATGTACAAATATAATAAAATAGCGGCCTGCAAGTAAACACGATATGCACATATACAAAATGCACCTTTTTACTAACATTATCATCAGTTGTACAGTTGTTGTTGTTGTTGTTGTTTTTAAAGGAACAGACACTTTTATTGTTTTTTATACTGAAATGCATCGCGTTCTTAATAGTGGATTCGGGAAACATAGCAGTTTAATTAAAGACTGTGTTTCGTTTTTAAAACAAGGCTGAAAGTAAAGGGAGAGAAAGAGACTAGTAAGCCGGGTCTCCTGAAAATATATAGTCCGCCAAATAAAAACAAAAACTCGTGGTATTGATCAAATTGACCTTGCACTACCAAGCAAGCCAAGACTATGGATAACATTATCAATAACTTTTAGTTACATTATTTATACGGACTTTGAGTTTGGGTTGGTTTTACGGACAAATGTGTTTTTTTAGAGATCTACATATAACTTAAATAGAAAGAAAGGACCTTTCTCTTTTTCTTGTTCTTGGCGTTTTCTGTGATCCTAAAAAAATACTACGCATCACATCCCGCACCCAACGCACATTAAATACAGGCCGAACGCGGATTAAAAAAAAAAACACGCAGTCGTTTGTAAATTCGTCTTATATACATCTGCAGTCTCTTCATTGCGCCGGTCTGAAACAAGAGGTAAAGCATAACAGTTAGCGCTCGCGTATCGCCCTCGAGTTTTAATAATTGAGAACGCGGAGGATGAATAATTGATCGAGTAAGCGCGAGCATAACGAGAGCGCGACCCGACGGAAAAACATACGCGCTCGCGCGGCCCGTCCAATCGGAAGCTCGGATTTCCGCGTTTCCGCGAGCGCCGACCAATCGGGGAGAAGACGCCGCTAACTTCCTGCTTCGAGTCCGCGAGCCCTTAGAATAATGCTGGGAATAAAAATAAACGGCCAGCCGCCGTCTGTAACGCGCGGAATATATGAAGACTCGCTCCACGGTCATTAAACTACAGAGTAGGTAGGTTTACGTGTCCGCCTGCGTCGAGAATACGAGGCGCTCGTGCGTCGGAATTTGAATTCATCGTGTCGGTTACTGTTAACGTCTAGCATATGAACAACGATAGCAGTGTGCGAAAAACATGACATAAACTAACCCAAGTGCCGAATAATAGGGCTGCAAAGGTGAATCCAGTCGGGTGGGTGCGAGCTGACCAACCGGCGTCCAGTTACCTGTATTTCTTGCTGGTCTAAACGTCCGCGTTATTGTTCAACATATAATGCGTATTATTCCCAGTCGTCGCGATTTGTGCGCACACGAATCGACTGAAACGAGATAAAATTGAATGTTTAATGAGCGACCATGTTTGGAAGCGACCGCAGAGCTGATTATGTGTACGCATTTAACGCTATTTTGTCACGCGCGCGCTCAATGAACACAGGATGGGTTTAGTGTAACGTGAGGCTTTCATCTGTGAAGTGAACGTGATCGGCGCTGAATTCAAGCAGGGGTGTCGGGTTATTCAAATCACTCGACTTTCTGGAAGTCATGCCGTAAATGTGGCCGTGAGCATCCTCAGACCGGAAGCAGCTCTTGTGAAGTTCACTCAGATGTCGGTGACATAGGATTTAGTTTGAAATAATCACAATAAACGCTTTTGTTTACATTATACGTGTGTGTGCTGTGTATATTTATTATGTATTTTTAAATACAGGCACACACAGTATACATTTTGGAAATATATACATCTATATACTTTTATATATTTATATTCCTGTATTTATTTATATATATATATATATATATATATATATATATATATATATATATATATATATATATATATATATAATTAAAATATATTATATATTATTTAATAATTTATTTAAATATTTTTGTCAACATGCATGTATTTATATTTATATATATATACACACATTTTATGTAAATAAAAGCATTTATTTTGAATGTGATTGTTGGACCGCACCGGTCTTGACTAAGTCAAATATACTGTTATTCAATTGATAAAAAGTGCATTAAAAAGTTAAATGCCACATGTATTTTTGTTACATTTTTGGGGTGTTTATAATGCATAATAATATTATTTGTTGTAGGATCCAAACGTAACATTTGTAGACCAGACGACAATGGATTTCTGGACCACAGTGTTTTTGTTATGAAGTGTTTTTCTCATAACGATGTGCTTAATATTCTTACATATCCATGCCGTGTGCGGAGCATACATGTGTAATAACAGCTTTAAATACATTCCATGTTAAAATAAAAAAAAGTTTCATTCTTTTAAAAAAAAAATAACGATTTTTCTATCTTCATTAAGTCAAATGTTATTTTTTTAATTTCATTACATGATTATTATTATTATTATTGTTGTTGTTGCACAAAAATCTGCTATTTTTGTGAAACGTTTTTCTTTAATATTGTATGATTTCTGATTTATACGGTTGTCGTTTCCCCTTTGAGTACAATCTCTGAACGGTTTCTTCAGATTAATGCTAAAGCGATGCTGAAAGATTTGGCTCGTCTGCACTGTCCAGGGCCCGTGATGTCGGGGGCGCAGCTGTGGGCGGTGGACGTGTACGGGCGGGGGTTCAGCCTGTGGGCCCCCGGGGGCCGCTGGAGGCGCTCCGCCGATCTCCTGCTGGAGCTGAAGCGGGTGACAGGCTCTCGCCGCTGCTGCTGGGGCGTCGGGTGCGACCATCAGGTGTATCTCCACGTCTATCCCGCTCGAGTGCCTATACGCCGGCAGGAGGAGACCTACGAGAACCAGGCGCGTGGGAAACCTTTCGGTTCATCAAACCTTCGGTTACGTTTCATAAAAAGCGGTAGCGTTCAAGTAAATACGGAAACCATTCAAAAAGTGTTTACCTAGGAATTATAAAGTGATGAATGAAGTGTGTATGTGACTGTGGACCAAAAAAAAAACAGTCATGAGGGTCAGTCTGAAATTGAGATTTATACATTTGAATAAATAAGCAGGTTTTTTTGGTATAGGAAAATATATGGCTGAGATGCATCTATTTGGGGAAAAATTGTCCAGATGTAGTTCTTAGCCATGCATATTACTAATCAGTTATTACATTTTGTTATATTTACTTAATATCCTCTTGCTATATGAAAAATCTATAATTTGGAAACAATACAATGTACTTTTGGCTATTGTAACAAAATTCCTGGCTAGTTTAGAATTTATTTAACGTTATTATATTATTAATACAAAGTAAACTGAACTATATATGAATATATTTTAATTGCAATTCATTTCAGCCTTCAGTGTCACATAATATAATATATGAATATACTGTATATATATATATATATATATATATATATATATATATATATATATATATATATATATATGTCTTTAGAATTTGTTGAGTACAGCATTCATTTAAAATACAATTATTTTGTAACATTATAGATATTTTTACATGATCTTTTGCAATGTATCCTTTCGTAATAATAGTATTAATCATTGATATTGTTATTATTATTATTTTAATCATACCTACCCCAAGCTTTTGAATGATCTTTTATTTTATTTCAAACTTAAAGGTAGCAGTGTATAGAAAAATGTACTGTCCGTCTGAATACACCAAGCAATATAGCAATAATGACCACAAGGCGGGTATGTTACAAACAGTGCACCCAACTGATATGATTGTCTTCCTGTCTGTGTTACAGAGGTGGAACCCAGTGGATGGGTACACAGACGCTCTCCTCCCGACGGACCGCTGGCAGTGGACGGACGAGTCGGGCTTGAACCCACAGCCTCTTCACAGCTTCGTGCTGCCGTCTGCTAACTGGGAGTGGGAGGGAGACTGGTACGTGGACGACGAAAGCTGTGGGAGAGAATCCAGGGAGACAGGGGTGAGTCACGCAAGGCGTCCGAAACTCTACCTACGGATCGGCGCATCAGCACAGCAGTCCGCAAGACAAAATGAGCGAATTTATAAAAATGAGCCTTTAAAAAAAAGTGTATATTCCCTTGATTCCCAGCTGGGTTTATTTGATCAGTGATCGCTTTGATATTTTACCTGTGGTCTTTTTTGATGATACAGCTTCCTGTAAAAATAGAGGAGTTTCTTTGGAAGTGTTCAGTTTTTTAGAACCGATATAGTGGGCGGGACTAACGTGCGAAAGACGATCTTATTGGCTGGCGCTCACCTATTGCCTTCCCTGTTCTGAGTTCAGCAAATCAGTTTGAGCGAACGCAGACAACGTGATTAATATTCATGATCCCAGCAGCTCGTTGATCCTTAGTGCATTTCATATTATCGTTAGTGATAGAATTCGTACTATCACAATTTCTTTTGTTATTTCAGTTATAAACAATATCTTCCGCACCACCACCAGTCTAATTTCAGTTAACAAATATAGATTCACGGCTATTCTACTTATCAAAGAATCAGCACAATATCATATTATAACGCTATAAAAAATACTATACTCTATTGCCAAGCTGTCCATAGAGAGTTGATAATATTTACAATAATATATTGAATTTGATAGGTGTCTCTTACGGTGCCCCACAGAAACATTAAAATAGTTTAGATTGGTGTGCAATGTTTTATAATAAGTATATATTCTATTCAGTGTCTCTTCATTTACAAGGTATTTGACGTATGTGAATAATTACTTTCCCTGGTAATGATTAACTTTTATAATGATGTAACTCAATTAATAACTTTTTTAAAGTAGCGTGCCCAACACATTTTCATTTGATAGTTAAGCATGCAAAAATATCGCATTCGTCTCACAAGTATATTCCTTCGAAGCATGTCACGAATAATGATGAATAAAAAAAGTGTGTATTGTTTGCTTGACTTTCAGGGGTGGGAGTATGCAGTGGACTTCCCCGCCACCTTCACTAAAGAGAAGAAGTGGAACTCGTGCGTCCGTCGCAGGCGATGGCTGCGCTACAGGAGATATAAAGCACTGGGATCCTGGGCCAAGGTATGCAACCGACAGCTCCGGTGAATGTATGGGTTTTTACCCCTGCGTCGTCCGCACGTGTAGTCTTACCGGTGAGTTTTTGGCGCAGGTGCCTCTGGACAAAGCCAGACCTCCACCGGAGCCCTTCACCGACATCAGCTGCGGAGGCTGGGACGTGAGGGACAGTCCTGAGAAACACATTCACCTGTGGGCCGTGTCCCAGCAAGGGAAGGTACATCAGTGCACACACGCAGCCAGCGCAAAGCTGTATCCCCGTCATTAAACAGGTTGTGGAAATGACCGGGCCCATTTGTTTTATGCCACGGTGTGTTTTTGATCAAATAACCTAGCTTTGGCGAACATAAAAGACTGCTTTCGTAAAACATTAAAAACCTTCAAACGTCTGAACGGTGCATGAGTAAACAAAATGCATTATAGGACAAAAATCTAAATAATTTTCTCTGCGGCAATTTCGCAGCTTAGGCTATATTAAACTAGTCATTTAAAGAGTTAAGCAGGTTAATGTAGTGATGCTGTTGTGCTTGCATTACAAGTTTCTGACCGCTAGAGGTCACTGCTGCTCCGTTCTTTATTACTATTGAAAATAGTCTATTTTTATATATTCAGTTTTCATTTTAATTTCAGCTGTTTCCTTATATGCTCCTGTCATCATCATTGCTTTTTACAGTTTTTTTTGCTTTAATTTATATGCATTTAGGTCATTTTAATTAGTCGCTAATGCCTCCTGATTCATATTTAAGCTTATGTGTATGTCGCACAGTATTTGATCTCAGCCGCATTCCATGAACAAAACAGATTTTCGAATGGTTTTATGCTCGCGGTTGCACTACAGACCCGTGACCGCTGGAGCCCGCTGCCGTTCTCTGGTGTCTGCTCTATATTTCGAGCTCAGCCGACACCTCCTCGTGGATTAACCACTTGCTCGCAAGAATGTGAGCAATTTCCCAGCCGCTGAACGTTTTGTCGCTTTTATCACGTGTTAAGAAACTCTTCATGACACCGCGCGGATCTAAGGCGTGTGTGTGTGTGTGTGTCTCTACGCAGCTGTGGTTTCGCGCAGGCATCACACAGCAGAACCCGGAGGGGACCCGCTGGGAACCCATCCAGGTGCCCCGAGAGGCGGCGCAGGTCAGCGCCGGGCCCAAAGACCTGCTGTGGGTCATTCTCTGGGATGGACAACTGCTGGCCAGAACGGGCATCGGTAAAGACTGCCCTAAAGGTCTGACTCTGACAGATGTATTCCTGTCCTTTGAATTCACACATATAGTATGCTCGACATACAGTACATGTTTTGAATGACTTACACGCCGCTGCTATTTATGGCCAAGCCGCGATCACGGTCACGGTCGTGTCAGAACATACACGGGTTCTAAAGAACATGGGATCGCTCGCGCCACAAACCTTTCTGGATGCCATTACGTTAAATAACATAAAGTCAGTACTTTTAAGTGAGTCAGCTGGTGTTTCTGTGATTTTTAGTGGATGTATGGATGTGTCTTAATAGAACACTTTTAAGACAAGATTCACTAGAAAGTACATTGAAGGACTGTATATATATAGATTAGGGAACACACATTCACTATTAACCTTGACTTCTTCCTTTAATAAACTACTAAGCAGCCAATATTCTAGTAAGGTGATAAGCAGCTAAGCAATCTAGTTTTATTACACCACAAACATTTGCGTTCGGCCCACAATTGTGTTCTTTAAAAGTCAATTATTTTTGTTTTCAGGCTCATCTTGGGAGCCAGTGCAGCCTCCCAATCAGAAAGGAGCTGTCCATGTTGCGGTGGGAGTCAACGTCGTTTGGGCCATCACTAAAGACAACAAAGTAAGATGGTATTATTTACTCTATAAATGCTTTAAGTCATGTCTGAGCATGAAAGTCATCTGAAAGCAACTTTCAGCTAAGTTTAGCTTTATGCTGCTTTCATAAAGAGTTCAGTTTCATATACACTTCCTGTACTGTGCTGTAAATATATTTAAATATATATATATATATATACTATGCTGTAAACGCAGTGTGCGTTGTGTAAATGCTAAGGGTTTGTGTTTTGTGTAGGTCTGGTTCAGGAGGGGCGTGAATTCCCACAATCCCACTGGCTCAGGCTGGATCAGTATCGGTGGAGAGATGGTGATGCTTAGCGTGGGGCCCAATGACCAGGTGAGATCAGTGAGGGATCATGTTATACTGCCTGCCTAACAGTACAAGCATACACAGCACTTACTTTACAACAGTGTACAAGGACAACTTGGCCTGTCTGAAATTTCAAGATAAATTAAAATGTTATATTACAGTAAGTAATATAACTTAAAGAGCCGCTATTGTGGGTTATGTAAGGTTCATGATTCGGTTTTGGGAGTCTCCAATAACAGGCCGACACGCCTGCAAGGTCAAAAAACACAAAATCGATTTCTGATATCATTTAGGTCTGTAGCTCGAAAAGTGCAGGTCGAGTTACATAAGGTTCGGGGTTTGTTCCAATCATTTATCGTAAATTCGAGCAATAATAATGATCATTGCTTCATTAAAAAGCGATGTATCAATTGCACTCACACCATGCTTTAATCACTTCCGCCGATATCGTTTTTCATCTGATCAAATAATCATTTTCTCTCGTGTGGACAACTCTAGTGGTCCCAGTACTCGTCCTTGGGGGACGCCCAGTCTGAGGAAGGGTCAGGTCTAATTACAGCCCCGGTCTCGCATGCAGATTTGAGGATTAACCATCATTAGATCCTCAGACCAATATGTACATCCTGCACAGCAAGACTGTGTTCACCGTCCTTGTTTATACGCACAAACACCCATGGTCCAGACACCCCCTCCAGCTCCCGCCGGGACGGGCTTGTATGGCCTGGCAGAGTCGAGTGTCCGTTGGTGTTGATTACTAGAGCCGCTGAGTCTCAGTGCGGAGTTTGCAAGCCATGCAAACTTCATCTCTGCATCTCTCTCTCTCTCTCTCTCTCTCTCTGTAACCAAACCCTCAGACCGCCTGGCCCTTCCTGCTGCCCGCTGCCTCCTCCGTCTCAGACCGGCCATATATATACACCTCCAATTCTTTCGCCCGCACACAGCCATATGGGAGCGTCTAATTTGAGTTTGGCCGCCCTCCGCTATCCCATACCTCGCATTTCACGGCTAACCGCGCAGGCCCGTGTATCCGTGTGTCCGGCTCAGCTGCGGCTCTCATACTCGATCCTGCTCCTCCGTTCGGCTTAAACGGAAACAATATACGATCTATGAGAACTATGTCAGCGCATAAAAAGGAGATCGTCTTTTAACATGATGATTTTCTGCTGCCAGCTTCATTACGATGCAGTTGAAACCGGGCATGGAAGTTCAAACTTTAGTTTGTGTATACACCGACGTTTAAAAGTTTGGCATCTGTAATATTTTTTTTATGTTTTTAAAGATGTCTCGTATGCTCACCCAAGACTTGGGTGAAAAATGCAGTTAAAAAGCAGTAATATTGTAAAATGTTAGTGCTGTCAAACAATTATTTGTGTTGGTTTACATAATATATCTGTGTGTGTGTGTGTGTGTGTGTGTGTGTGTGTGTGTGTGTGTGTGTGTGTGTGTGTATTTATTAATGCATTAATGTATATATAAAGACACACATGTAATTGTTGTTTTATTATTTTTTTTATTTATTTATTCCTTTTATATTTTATTATGTACAAGTAAGAATAAGCATGTTAATTTTTACATACATAAATACTGTATTAAACTGAATGACAAGCACTAAAAAATTTTTAAGAGCACTAGAAATATTATATATAATACAATATATTGTTTTATAATTTAAAATGTAATTGTACTTTTATTATACATTTTATATTACATATTATAATATATTTTAAAATGTAACATATGAAGTTAGTAAAATAAAGGCTGCAAAACACCAGAAGGTCATTCGTTAGTGATGTTTGTATTTGTATTAATTTTTAATATACAGAAGATGCGTTTAGAAAAGAGCTGAACTAGGGTAAGTTGGTCCCATTAGGCTGTGTTAGACTCGTATGTTTTGATATCTTTAAGGCGTTATGTTTTATGAAATATACATTTTTTGTTTAATGTGTGCTTGTTTGTGACTCAGGTATGGGGGGTTGGCAGTGATGACCGGACTGTGTATTTTCGTCATGGCGTGACAGGCACAGAGGTCACGGGCAGGTCATGGGTGGCAGTGTCAGCTCAGCTTGATGGCAGCGAAAGCACAAATCATTCCAGGTAGTGATTCCTGAGTCTACTACATGCCTACGAGGGTCATTTTTCAATTTTGATTTTGAAAATAAGCTTTCCTTTGAATATTTGTTAGGATAGGACAATATTTGTCTGAGATAGATTCGAAAATCTGGAATCTGAGGGTGCAGAAAAAGCAGGTAGCGATGCATTTTATCAATCAAAAATGACGTTTTGGTATATTTACAGTAGGAAATGTACAAAATATCTTCACGAAACGAGTTCTTTACTTGATATCCTAATTATTTTCGGCATAAAAGAAAAAAACTATTTGACCCATACAATATATTGTTGGCTTCTGCAACAAACACAATTATGTATTTCTATATTTATACACACACCAGTACAGTAGATGCCATTTACAGTAATTGCGTCTTGTCCGTCAGTGTTGTGAACGACGCCAGTGTCTTCGCCGGTGAGCTCACGGCGCCTTCCCAGGGTTCAGTTCTGGGCTGCGACGACACGGACGTACCAGAGCCACGCGTCCCCAAGATCACGAGCGACAGCTTCATCTCAGCGCTGGTGTCTGATCGCTCCTCCCCGGCGCACGACCCGGCCTCCGAGGGTCACCCCAGCGTATCCGAGGACAACCTGGTGACGAGTCAAGAGTCGGACCCCTCCATCCTGAGCCCCAGCAGCCCGTCCGGCGGCAGCGAGACTCCGTGGAGCAATGTTGACCTGGAGGAGATGAAGGGCTCGCTTCCCAGCAGCACCCGGAGCTCCGTGGCCACGTACCCCTTTGAGCTGCAGCACAGCACCGTCGTGCAGGAGGAAGTGCCGCCCTGGGCCTGGGTCGCCGGTGGAGGATGTGACATCACTTCCGGCTCACATGTCCACTTGTTTAACGTCTCAGGTGCAACACAGTAAAAGTCATTTTATTCCGTCATTTTCTTTCTATCCCTGTAGCCTTACGGTGCATTACAAGGTATAATTAATGCATTAAAAATACTTTTATAATGCGTCATATATAAAGACTTCAAACAGAGCGATCATAAACTCATGAATGAATGTTTTACAGACATATTGTTAAAATAATCATTTAAAAAATATTCTCGGTTTAATTCTTTTTAAATTAAATTTGACGTAATGCACACTGTATGAAAGTTTATACATATATATATATACAGTATATACATATATATATAAAAAAAGTAAGGATTTAGAAATTGTTACAAAATATTTATATTCCAAATAAAGGATGTTATTTTGAACTTTCTATGCATTAACTAACTATATAACAATATTGAGCTGTATTCAGCATAATAATAATAATAATAAAATGAGCAGCAAATCAGTATATAATTATGATTTCTGAAGGATCACGTGATACTGAAGATAGTAAACTTTTGAATAGTTGTGTAAGATGCTGCTTCTTCATTTATGACAGAAAAATTGGGAAGCTGGAGTGTGCAAATTCTACCTTTTCTGCATTCTGTTTTATAGAAAATGCTCTCTTTTTCCTCTCTCTCTCTCTGATTCTGTCAGATCCCGGGCCTCTCTCTCCATCCATCACACCTGCCCTCAGCGCTCAGACAAGAGCAGCCCAGCAAGAGAGAGACGCCTCTGTAGAGAAGGTAAATGCACTGTGAGCAGGACTTCATGCATCACACGAGAGGAATCTCAAACACTGACGTGTGTGTGTGTGCGTCTCAGTCTGTCCGTGTGACCAGGGGTCGTATGTGCTGGTGGAGGGACTGGACCCCTCACCAGTGGGAGGATGTCAGCGTGACGCTGGAGCAGGTCACCGGTGCTGGAGCTCAGACAGGAGACATCCTTTACCTCTACTACACTCACGACCAGGAGAAGAAGGTGCCTCTGCACAAAGAGTACTCGCTAACAATAACACACTTTTAAAGAACTGAATTCATTACTGTATTATAATCTAAGTTGCAATTTAATACATTGTAAATATATAAACATTCATTTTAGTGTGTTGACATTCACGATTAATCATGATTATTCACATTCAAAATAAATGTTTTTGTTTACATATTATGTGTATATTAATACAAACACATGCATATATATATATATATTTCAAAAAATGATGTTTGCATATTAAATATTTATAAATAACTTTATATGAATATATGCATGTAAATATTGTAAATATTTTTTTAAATATACTGTATTTGTGTGCATTTATATACTCAATAAATATATGTAAACAAAAACGTTTATTTAGGATGCAGTTAATCATTTGACTGCACTAATTATAATCAAGTAGCTAACTGTATTAGTGTGAATAACTCCCGACGTGTGTGTGTGTGTGTGTGTGTGTGTGTCAGTATCTGTATGCTGTGATAAAGGAGGTGACGGCCCTGGTGCCCATGTTCAGGGACTCTCTGTACACTGTGGCCGTTTACACTCCAGACAGAACCAAACAGAGACAGCCCATTCTACTGGCTACTTCCTCTCAACAAGACTTCAGCGCCTGGGTAAAATACACAGCTGTTTAAAACAATGAACCGCACCAGACCTGGCGTGAACAACACAGTTCTGCCCAGAATCAAGACCTATATATATATATATATATATTGTCACATAGGAAACAAAGATGCATTGCATTTCATGATCATCAATACACCTGACGAGTTTAGGCTGTGTTTTTGATTGCGCTGCGGAACGAGAGTGACGAGTGTTTCTGTGTGTGTGTGTGTGTGTGTGTGTGTTGCAGCTGTCTCTGTTGAACGAGTCGTGCTGCGCGTCCAGGGCTCTCGGGGAGCATCCGTCCAAGCAGGCCCTGTGGGCCGTGACGTGTCAAGGAGACGTCATGGTGCACGAGCCGTCCCCCGGTCTGGAAGCCCCAGCGCAGCACGTCCCCTGTGAGCACATGTAAGAAGCCTGACCTCTGTCTGCTTCACGCCCCACGTTCCTTCAGATCGCTCATTTCTCTTTTGCGTCGGGAGGAAATATCAGGTTACATTTCCAAACATCCGTTTTGACGTCAGCCGTAATAAACGTCTGTCTTGACGGCAGCCCGTTCTGATCCGATCTTCATCAGTCCTGTGTCAGCGTCTCCAAGGTCCTTCGGAGACCTGCCTGCGAAGCCTCAGCGCTCTACTGTTACTTTATTAATTCACTTCTGTTGACTGAATTAAATCGTTTGCGTTTAAAGCCGCTTCTGTCCTAGTTTTTCAGGTAGCTTCGCGGGGAGGTTCTTGAGGCGTCTTGGAGACAGAAATATCGTTTAACATCACAGAACCGACCCGCATACAGCAACGTTTACTGGGTTGAATGGGGTAGAAACAGCTTTTAATCTGGTGTTTCGTGCATAAAGTCAGGCTTGCATGCCACAGAACTGTTTGCTTGTGTGTGTGTGTGTGTGTGTGTGTGTGTGTGTGTGTGTGTGTGTGTGTGCACACTGTACCTGCTGTGGGCTCAGGTTCTGGCGCCAGGTTCCTGCTCATCTGCTGTGTGTGGAGTCTAACAGTCTGGGTGTTGTGTGGGGCATCGCTCACGATCACACCGCCTGGGTCTACACGCCGGCTCGGGGTAAACCTGCTATCCCTATCCCTCTCACTAACTGCTCCAGCAGTCAGACCGGCATCAAACCAGCGTAAACCAGCCTAGACCAGAATGTAGTTCAGAACGTGTGCGGCAGGATGGGATATGAAAAATAAGTGAAAGTTCTAAAAAATGCTGAAACTAAAATAAAAATAACTGAAAGCTACATAGAAATAGTTCTATAAAATCTAATACAAATTCTCAGAGCACATAAAATATGGCTCAAAAGTAATGGCTAATTCAGTATAGTAATAAATATTATAATGATAAATAAATACAAAAGTAGCAGTGTTTCAAGCATTTGTATGTATAATAATTATAACACTGTAATTGATTTTTAATAATGTTGTATATGTATGTTAAGAATAAATATTAATGGGTAACATTTTCTGTCTATAATGATGCATGCAATGCAAAAAATAACCAGCTTTAATATAATCATTTGGTTTCAGGTTTTTATTTTTTGTACATTTGCAATACATTTAAAGGGTTAATGAAAAATAAGTATCCACTTTCACATACTTGCAGTTAGCGAATGCTTATCTCCCAGCTTACCTTTTCATTTGAAACGTGCTTTCATTCAAGATCAGATGAGATGTTTATTTGAGAGTAAATCTAGCCCGATGTTCGAACCTCACTCATTTCAGGAAGCGAAAGCCCCGAGCGAGCAGTGAGCGATGTTCGGAGCGTGCTCATCTACGAGAACCAGCGCTGGAACCCCATGACGGGATACACAGACAAGTGCGTGTGATTTCCCTGAGCTCTGCTTGCTCGTTCGCCCGTTTCCCGCTCTAAACGCTCTCTGTCTGCTGCGCCCCTCAGGGGTCTCCCCACAGACCGCTACATGTGGAGCGACGCGTCGGGCCAGAGAGAGTGCACCAAAGACAACACCGGCCCTCCGTCGCCGCAGTGGACATGGGTACTCCACGAGACTGCATCGCGTACATGAGGATTAGTTAAGTGTCTGCCACTCACATCTGCGTCTCGCTCGCAGGTTTCTGATTGGGCCGTCGACCACAGCGTCCCGGGAGGCACGGATAAAGAGGGCTGGCAGTACGCTGCAGATTTCCCAGTGTATGTTCAACCTACACATAGAACAGCAGCTAGATATTTGGGTCTCGATGTAATTGGCGATTCATGCGCTTTCAGGACGTTTCACGGTCATAAGACGATGAAGGACTTCGTGCGCCGCAGGCGGTGGGCTAGGTTAGTTCACGTTTTTTGAATGCCCCTGGCAAAAGCCTCGTTTCTGCATAAGAGCGTTTCTCCGTCACAGGAAGTGCATGATCAGTCTCACCGGGCCGTGGCTGAAGGTTCCTCCGATCGCCCTGACGGACGTCACCGTCCTGCCGTGTCTGGCCCAGTGCAGCCTGGAGCAGGTTCCCGTGTGGGCCATTAGCGAGAAGGGAGACGTTCTGTGCCGCCTGGGAGTCACCGCCAGCAACCCGGCCGTGAGAACTAAACCCCACAGAACAAGGGCTATCCGAAAAACTGATCTCTGAAGGATAATGTCACGCTGAAGACTTTGCATTAAAAACCTTTAAATATAGCATGTGTGGGACATCATCTTTTTAGAGCATTTAACTACACATAGGACGTGAATATATAGCGGATATCTTTAACTTTACAAACTTCTTGGGTTTATTCATTTACAATCCTCTTGTCTGTGGGACATCCTCTAACCTCTAACTCTCTGAAACCTCAGGGTAATTCCTGGCTCCACGTGGGCACAGACCAGCCCTTCAAGTCCATTTGCATAGGAGGAGGTCACCAGGTGTGGGCCATCGCTAGGGACGGAGCAGTCTTCTACCGGGGATCAGTGTCTGCCCACAATCCTGCTGGTAAGATCAGAGTCATCCTGATGATGATGGACACATCCTACAACACTGAAACACTGCTGGATCTGCTTACTGTAGATAGATTGGATTCAGTGCATTAACTAGAAGAGCTTTTTTTTATGGTAAATTACATACGCTATTGTTAAAATGAGGAGGAATGATGCAAGTGACAAGACTAAAAACTACTTGTGAACCTGAATGAAACTTGATTTGTTGTGCTGTCATGTCATTATTTACATGTAGAGAAACAAACTTGCTTTGACTTCTTCATATGACTCCTCAGGTGAGTGCTGGTATCACATACCATCTCCCCCGAAGCAGACGCTCAGACAGGTGTCCGTGGGCAGGACCTCCGTTTATGCCGTGGATGAAAACAGTGAGAAATTTTTTAAAATTTGGTTCATTTATTTGAATCGAGCTGTATGGAGAAGTGACTGTTTTTCTTCTGAAGTGTGAAGAGAAAGATGTAGCAGGCGGTATCAGTATCTTTTTTTTGCAGGTAATCTGTGGTACAGACAGGGTTTGACACCCAGCTATCCTCAGGGCTCTGCGTGGGAACTCATCTCCAGTAATGTGTGTAAGGTGTCTGTCGGACCACTGGACCAGGTTTGAAACCTTTTACTCTCCATTAAAACAACTAATTACCAAAAATAACATAACATTACCGAGTTAAAACATAGCAGTGCACCTAAAATCGGGTATGCGTTGTCTGATAGACTCCCTACCAGATCACTAGATAAAGATATCTGCTCTAACAAAAGTATGGTGTACCGCAAGGCTCAGTTTTAGGCCCTTTGCTGTTCTCATGGTTCATCTTTTCACTATTATTTCTGTCATAATATCAATCCTTCTTTTGAAGCCTTCTCCTGAAGTTGCGGTCGTAATGTTGTATCTGTCCAGGTTTGGATAATCGCTGATAAAGTGTCAGGTTATCCATCAGAGAGCTCGGGAACAGTGTGCCACAGACTAGGAGTGAAGCCCATGCAGCCCAAAGGCCTGAGCTGGGACTTTGGCATTGGGGTGAGTTTTTCTTACGTTTCATAGAGTATTAGTAGACTGTCCATTTACTATCTTTTAACACTTCAACATACTACAAGACACTTTCCAAATCAACTTATTCTATTCCCTCTAGACCTACTCTGATAGAAGACGTGTAACTGAAAATGAATGAGAGTTAATTGACATGTCGTTAAAGACAGTTAGTAGAGTGTCTTAAAAAAATAGGTTTAGAAAACCAATTGTCTGGATGACAAACGAATCAATTAAAGAAATCGACCTAGCTTTCAAATTTAAAACAGAGCATTATTTCCATACAATGAATGAATCTGATTCCCTGGCACAGGGTGGATGGGAGCACCTGTGTGTGAGAGGGAACTCTACGGAGGCCCAGCGCGTGGCACCTCGCAGTCCAATGCCCAGCCGCACACAGAGTCAGGTGAACGGGAATGTTGTGGGCTGCTAGATACACTGCCCACCTACCATCATCATCGTCATCATCATCATCTCCACCTTCATCATGCTTGGCTGCACGACCCTTCTTGTCTGTGTCCTGTGCCGGTCCGCCCAAACGTGACTTTCATTTTGATTCCACTTGCCTGAGCAACAAACACCACGTTTGATTACTGTACGTGTATGATTTGACTCCAGTTTGAAGCATGTTATGTTTTCTTGTTGATGTATTTGTTTGTGTAACGAGAAGACCGTTTTACGTTATCGGTTCGATTGTATTATTTGAAGATTATTTTATTTCAGTCCGTTTGCTTCGTCTTCCCTACTGTGATCTATCCATTGACGTGCTGGGGTTTTTTTTTTCCCAATAAAGATCTGTTAAAAACACCCGTTTGTTTTCATTTGTGAGTTTAAGAAAATATATTTCTATGGATTTATGTGGATTTCCAAAAATAAACGAATCGAATGCAAACGCGCGTCGCTCCTTGGTCCTGCAAACGAAGCATGCATGACAGAGAATTAAAACAAGTCATAGAATTTCATTGTCATTTAATTCCATAATAAACAGAGCAATAATTATAAACCATTCCTTCAATGATACTAGGCATGATCATCATCAATATGAAGTAAAAATATCACCATTTTTTTTAAATTTACAAGTTATAAGGACGTGATGACCTGCATTTCCCCGATATTTCATCATTAATTCGTCTTTTTTTTCCGATCACTTCTCACCCGTGATGTCGCATTTTAGCTTTAAATTACAAAATCGGTCATCGTACCTCCTCGCATCGTTCCCAATTTACAGACAAAATTAAACATTTATATACAGGAGAACAATTCAACATTAAGTTACACTTTAAAGATGTGCAAGATTAAGCAAAGTATACTGTAGAATAAAACCGAAGAATTTCCTTTCATAAAATTTCAAGTTGAACTGAAATCGAGTGCTGGTAATACAGATATTCAACAGGTCTAAAACAGAGATTACTGTACTGAATTACAAGGGGATGTTGACGCTATGCACCCGATTATTATTCCAGCGATAACCTTTACAAATAATCAGCCTCCCAATTTACGCGACATTATCTTGAGTACACCATACCAAAATCACCGCGCATCCAGCCTCAACGACGCCGAGCGCTTCTCTTGCTGATTGATTTCTACTATATACACATTAGTTTAACGCCGTCGTTGTCGACCCAAAGCATCATGAGCAGCAAGATTGGCAAATATAAATGATTTCTACGACCTATGACGATTACCTTTCAGGTCCAACGAACAATACATGCGCACCAAAAAATAAAGTAGAGGGAAAGCCCAATCGCTTCCCATCCCTTGAGCGTTCTCAAGCTGCTCTTCAACGTTAACACAAGGGAGTCCGAACAAAGGAGGTTCTTAGTTTTTTTCTTTGAACAGTATTCCTACACGATGCTACAAGCAGCCTTTACCTTTGGAAGTTCTGCGAGTTGCTATCTAGCCTCTCTCCCTGTAGTTCAATCTACCGCCAACAACGACGATGAATCTCACAGACTGTCTGGGTCACATTTCAACCCAAAATCTAGAGGGAAAAAAAAATAAGACATTTAGCGAAATATCAACGTTAATATCTTTCGTGTTTCGATTCATTAAATCAAAAACTACCGTTATAATACAAACGCTTTGAGATTTAAACTATAAAAAAAAAATATTTAGATTTTGGGGTGAAATATGGCCTGGATATGTTCTAGATCCCCTTTGCGCTGAATAAAAAAAAAAAAAAAAAATGCAAACTTGAACTGAAATTGAGATTAGATGCGTCCTCAAAGTGGGATGAGGGGGATGTGAGGCACTGCGATGGCCCGATCATTATACAACCCGCGACAAAAAAACGTAGCATCTCATGGCCAAATCCCTCCAGCTGCCTGTATCCTGACTTCTACACCTTTCAATACAAAACATGCCACTGAAACTACGCTAGCCGCTGCTTGGGGTGAAAGTGGTATGCAAGTAGTCCAAACACTGTACAAAAATATCTGTGGAGACCCATGTTGCTTCTATTGGACATCAAATCCATTACACGATCATATAAATAAGCTTGTCACACTAGATTTCACATTAAAAAAAAAACAATAAAATCCAGTGTGTTAAAATAAAAGGCAAGTATTATACGATTTCAATTGCACAACTGAGTTCGAGTCTATTGGCTCATTAGTGTTTAACAGAGAGTCCTCTGGTCGCGTGATAAATCTTCATCCTTCTGACGGAAAATGTGGACACTATGAAGAAATGCGTATGAGCGAAAGCAAAAAAGTGAGGCAGGGCACTTGGGAAGCGTGAGAAAGTTTCTAAAGCATGTGTGAAGCAAGTTTTCTCCAAATTGCACTGACGAAAGAAACATAGCGAATCATAGTTTATGGAAAACCAGAAGACGTCAGCCTAGTCTCTGCAGTCCCCTTCATATCCCCAAATAAATACGAAGCGATCAAAAGAAGCGATCAAAGCCTTCCAATCGAACACATCCGTGACATTTATACGCGTCCGGCAGGTTGTTTAATCTTTCTCTCCGTCTTCACCGCTCCCTGCAAGGAAAAACAAGATTGAGAGTTCAGTTTCTTGAGGTCCCGCTCTGTTTGTGTGTGGATGTTGGTGCTGAACTTACCCCCTTGCTCGATGTCGGAGTCTGTGAGGTGGGTGAGGGAGAAGCTGGCGATGCTGGCTGGAGAGATGGAGAAGCGCGAGTAGTTGGAGGGGCTGTTCCAGCTCGGCTCCAGGGTGCGGTTCGCTGGGGGTGGGGAGAAATACTTGGAAGCTGCAGAGGTCCCACCGGGCCTACTGGCAGAATGATCGCTGGCTGCCTTTGAAAGGAAATTGGGCTCTGGAGATGGGAAGTCATCGTCCCACTCAAATGCACCACCTGTGAATCAAATCAAAGGGTTTAAGGGCTTAGCGTTCAGTTTGAAGTTTGCAAACCACCCATGGCTTTTTGATGAGAAAAGGCCAAAATTCAGCTTTCTGGTCTTTGAAATATCGTTGGGTTTTTTAATAAAAACATTCTGTATGCCTCAGACTATGAACTGTTCTTAAATGTTGCTCTTTTTGTTCTGGATTGGCCTTAGGATAAGCACCATTGGTTTATAGGGTTTACGGTTAAAATACAGAGCAGTGGTTTTCATCCCTGATCATGGAGTACATCAGAACAACAGTAAAGGGTTACCAGTGTTTCTTTATGAAGTAACATCAACAACTACTGACCTGGCGTGAATAACGAATCATACATTTTCTTGAAAACATTTTTGTCTGTCGGCAAAACTTTTCAAAAGTCCAAAGGAAAAACTGTTTAGCACAATCGTTGTCATGTAAACATGCAGACAAACAACCAAGAAAGAAATGAGCAGTCATTACCTTCTTCATCAGTGGAGCTCTCAGAGTTGGTAAATCTGTTAAGGTAGCTGGAGGAGGCCACGGGACTGCTGAATTCAGACAATTGACTACTAGGGTCAAGAGTATGCTCACCGAGTTCCTTTGTTGGTGTTTCCTGTGTGGTAGAAAAACAGACCATCAGGTGTAAAAGAAAAGCCTCTTAAAAAACAATCAAGCTGTATTTAAACAGATTAGAAAAAAATAAATGGAAAAAACACCAGACCTGGTCAAAAAGGTAGACAGTGACATCGTCAAAGAATGACACTCCACGTCTATTATCTCCATTGCTGCCCTGTTCTGATGTTGATTTAGCAGCCTGAAAAGATTTGGGTTTCAGCAGACTTTTGAGGTTGAGGGAACTGCTGTCATCCGAGATGATAACAGGTACAGGGTGCACAACATCATCCTCACTGCACTCAGAACTAGAGCTGTGTAATCGGTAGGCGCGCACATCCTCATCCGATTCATCGCTGTTCTCATCTTCTTCATCAGCATCCATCCCATCCTCGGTGCCGAATTCCATCGAGGAGCCATCGAGCTTGCCCAGGTATCTCCCCTCCATATCCGGCTCCTTCTTCTTTGTTGTTATCTCCCCAGCATAGGTTCTGGTTAGTTTTGCATGAACCATGACCATGTCTGTTGAGGGCTGCACTGAGGTAGTGGATGTTGCTGCATGTTCTGTGGCTGCATGGGAATGAGTTTGGTCAGAGTCATCAACAGTCAATGGTTTTTCCTGACTCCAGTCTTCCTCTGTGGTGAGAACCAACTCAGGAAGTACAGTCCTTGTAGCTTGGACATCACCCTCAGTTGATTCTAAAGTAGAACCTGCAGGTTCAGGAGAAGTCTCCAGTACCGAATGCTCCTCAACAGTTTCGGTTTCTTGATTTTCGCCAGCTTCCTGATTACTCTGGATCCAAAATGAAGCATCTCCAGAGACGCTTCCGCTGATGTCATCACTCTTCTTATCCAGTTCCTCGTTGTCTGAGAAGTAAGCAGAGTCTCGGTAGTTTCCACCCAAGTGAACTTCACCAGGCTCTTGTTGGTGGTCAACTCTCACATCATTCACCTGAACCTCAGGTACAGTGTCCACATCGGAAATTATGATTTCCGGTGGAACCAGTGCCGCAGGCTCCATTGCACCTCCCAGCTCATGTTCTTCAGAGGAATCCCTCAAGCCAGTTTGAGAGTTCCACTCAGGTGACTCCAGGTTTTCTGTTTCATACCCACTGTCAGCTGCTTTGTATGGGGGCTGAAGCTTATTAACAGGCGTTTCCAAAGACTGTCCATGCACCACATCCAAAGAATCTAATGAATCTGGCGTTTCAGCCGAATTCTCAATGGTTGGAAGAGTGGAAGAGGTGCTGTCATCAAGAAGGCTGTCCTGACTTATTTGATCAAGACAGACATCTGAAACCAACAGTGAGGACATGTCCTGAGTTACATGCGTGTCCAATAAAGTTTCTTGATCGATGGCTTCTGATTGTGGAATATCATTGGCTGTCTTCTTGTCCAGCTCTATTATATCACTCATTGAGTCGCTACTTGTTAGACCTTCAGTGAGGCCACCTTCTGTACACTCACCAACAGGTGAAGTAGTAAAGCTAAGCTCAGCTGCATCGCTGATTCCTCGATACTGCCCATTCTCCTTTGAGGCTCCAAAACCTTCTTCAAGACTGGGGGATTTGGCATCTATGCACATATGTTGTGTATCTGTAGTGGCACTTTCAAGGGACTGGTGACTATCAGATGGACTGTCAACAATGACCTCAACACTCTCAGAGGTAGAATCAGAAGAGGAGTAGTTCCCAGATTTTGGAGAACGCAAAGAGCCATTTGTGTCTGGCAGGTGGTTGCTACAGGTTTGTCCTGTTACTAATATGTCAAAAGGCACCATTGTTTCTTTTCCTTTTAAAGGCGACAGAAAATCATCTAAAATCGGGCTGACTAAGTCCAAGAATTCATCCTTAAGCTGCGTAGAATTCCCAGATGATTTCAAAGACTCACTTGCAAGGTTTACACTATCTGAGACATTGGTCTCAATGATGGAGCTCATAGTCTCCTGGATATTTTTTGATTCTGACTGTGACTTGTCCTTCAAAAGGCTGTTCTCTTTAAGAAACAAGAAGTTCTCAGCCAGTTTCTCTGTGTTAAGAAGCTTCATTACATCTGAGTTCTCCTGATCAGAAACCTCCAGATGAATGGCTTCTGGTCCAACCCCTAAAAAAGAATTCTGGAAACTGTCACTTGCCTCTTCCCCATTGGCTTCACCATCAGATTCCCTCTTCTGTACATTCATCTCGGGGAGCTCCATAAAACCTCCCGTGAATGAATGAGTGTCTTCCAGTTTTGCATCACCCTCACTGAAAATGTTGGTATGGTAAGGGCTCTCATGTTCACTTGAGGACCATATGTGGCTGTCCTGAAGGAAAGAGTCTTTTGAGTCAATGCTCTGATGAAAGAAATCAGCATCCGTACTGGATTCATCCAACCGGACGTCCTGTAAGACTACATACTGATGCTGCTCTGAAGCATCGGGGCCTTCAGCACCCTGACTTTCCCCCATGCCAATTTCGCTCTCATCTAGCTCCTCCAACTTAATAAAGTAGTCGTTTCCAGATGATGCTTTATGTGGATCAAACACTGGCAAAGTTTCCGGGACTCTGCCATTTTCTGCTTGCGCTACAGTGTCAGGAAAATGGGCCTGAATATCTTGCCGTGGCACTGGAAAGAACATACTGTGGTAATTCAAAGTAGTGTCCATGGCAGAGCGATTGTGGCTGTCATAGTGGTCATGCTTGGCTGCCTCCCACACGTATTCAAAACTCAGCCCGCGACTCGTTTCAGTGACTGTGAGCACCTCGTCTGGTTCCCTGCCGTCATCAAACTGCTCCAGAATGGGGAAGGAGGAATGACTGACGGTGGCTTGACGAGTGGTTGGATTGGGTTTGAGAGAGCTCCAGCGCTGCTCGAAGTCATCCTCCACATCTTTCTGACCCTGCATACGGAGGTAAGTGAGCAGGCGGTGGACCTCTTCAGCAGTGGCCCTCTTGTCTGCCGGCAGCCAACAAAACTGTAGAACCTCATACCTGCAGGCCAAAGCACGGTGTTAATATGTTGACACAAACTGGAGTTGTTTATAAAAATAGAGGCATATGTGAAGGACTAACCATCTTTCTGAGTATGGCAAGTCCAGCTGTGGCTTGAGAAGTCTGACTTGTTGATCCTTGAGTACATGGTGAAGCACTTCTCTATCTGAAAGGTGAGGGTACGGCTGCTTTGCACCCTCAAACAGCTCCCACAATGTCACACCCAATGCCCTGAAAACCAAAAATCTTGTTCTGTTATGAACATATAACCTAATGCATATAAAAAGTAAATTGTTGAAAAAACAAACTTTGTATGTCTGTAATAAGACCAGCTGGCTGACATACAAGCCCTCACTTGGGCAGTCTGAGTGATTTACAGATGCTATAAGAGTCAAAGACCTTTAAATTTATGACCCTGCATGCAGACAAGTGCAGAGGGAGCTCACTTTCAGAGGGCTCTAAACTTCCGACTGCTGAGAGACGACACAACGTTACTACTGTTTTACTACTACTATTACTACTACTCTTTACACATTTTTTTTATTCAAGACTCAAAAGTGCTTGCTGTTACACATCTAAACATAGGGTAACTATGTTTTTGAGTTACGTACCAAACGTTGCTGGGTTTAGTTTGTTCTGATGTGATCACACCCCCATGCAGCTCACCAATCAGCTCTGGAGCAAGCCAGCGCAGTGCTACACATTGGTCGTCCTCTGTGGTGATGTAATCCTCCTTGCAAGGACAAAGAAACAATACTTTTGTAATAGATATATAGATATTATGTAAAAAACAAACTGATCATGCCTTTTCAAGTTGTACCTTAAAACTCGAAGGGCCAATGCCATAATCTCCTACTTTGACAGTCAGGTCTGTTGTGAGATAGCAGTTCCTCAAAGCCAAATCACTGTGAAGGAGTGAAAAATCGCATTTAAATAGTTTTTCTCATAGTGTGATGTTTGACTATACTGCCTATTGATAATGAATTAAACTTATAAGGTCAATTTTATGCATGGTTCGTTCACACACTCAATAACATGCATTTAAGTATGTATAGTTTGTGTTTGGGAACCAAGGCCACAAGATACAATAAATGACATGTCAATTTTTTACAATAAAACCTGAGATTCTGATTTTTTAATCTCCCATTTACAACTACCTTAAATCATCACTCCTAACTAAAATATGATTTGCAAGTCATCTTTTTTAAATTGGCATTGAGCTAATGACCGGCTGCAAACCCACTGCAAAGTTGTCATCATCTCTATCCACTATGTGTCCAATTAGTGTAAGTGCATGCTGACAGTGTGAACACATAATTAAGTTGCGAGTGGGTCTGTTTGTTTGTTTCCTAACTCCATGCCAAAGGTAATGAGTAAGTGTGTTTTGCAATGTAGTTTAACCCAAAGGTTACTGAGAACAGACTAGCTGAAGTGCCATGTCGATTTTTTTTGTTTTTCTGATGAGCTCAGAGAAAATCCTGATAGGACAAGTATAAATCTGAGATACAGGTTACTTGTTGAACCCTGACAAAAAAACACTGATGCTTGAGCTTTTCCCGACCCACTCGCACAGCACCAGAGCATTGTTCCCAGTGGGGAACAATATGCCCACTGAAGCAGTAAGTGGGACAGAAGGACATATGGTGTCTCATTCAGACTGAGCTCTTGAACATGCCAGCCCTGATTTTAGCTTTGACTATCTTTCTGAGCAGTGTCTCTTTTACACCCTCTCTCGAGAAAACGCTGACACTAGCGGTGTGCTCACACAGCACAGGACTACTGTCATGCTCACTGAAACCGCTGAAAGATAAATTGACAGATATTTTAGACGCTGCACTTTGGCCTTGGCTAAAGGGGCAAATACAGTACGGTTGGCGGGTCACTGAGAAGCTGAGCTGTGCTTTTGGCCATACATGGTTAAGGGTTAATATCCTTAAAGTTAACCTAAACACACACACACATATTTATAGGAGATTCCATTATAGCTTTTCCCATAAAGCACACTGTAAAGGGTGAGAAAATGTGCAACTTTGTCACAAGAACAGGGTTATGAGTTATGATGATATTTCAGCTATTGCAGCTCTTGTTGATGGCATGAGACGGTTGATGGTGTGAGAAAATCAATATGTCACAAATTATTTTTATATTTGGGTTTCTTTTCGGGTTGTTCCAGCTAATACAGTTCTTGAGGTATTAGTAAAACGTTCTTATTATAGCGCCACCTGATGGTGATTGGGTGTCTGTGCACTTGCCTAAGTAGAGGGTGGGTGAGATTATTTGGGTCACTCCACAAAGAGTCTAAACTTTACTGTTTTGATTCCTAGTTACTTTAATACTAAAAATAAGAAAAGGGCACATGAAACTGGCTAAAATGCCCCACGCGCCATTCCAGACAACTAAACCAAGTCATGCAGATGCCCACGGTGGGAGTGTCAAAACAGCATTTTGCAGTAAATCAACTCTGAAACCAAAAATCCAAAGTCCAAAGTGTATTCATAATAGCCACAACAACAGTATGGAAACTCCATGCCTCCTTTGGAGTTGTAGGCCAGATATGCCCGCCCACTCCCGGCGCCCCCATTTGGGGGGATCCTCTTACGCTCAAACCGCAGAATCATCATATCCCAGTGGCGGTGGACAGCCAACACCCCATAATCCAGGGGAGCTGTGCAATCGGACACCTTTTAGCATATTCTGAGCATGCAGGAGGGTGCTCAGCATGGCAAGACACCCTAGATAACTCAGCCTTCCTCCAGAAGACTGGAAGGGGAAGAATGAAAGTGCAACGTTGCCTTTCACAGCGCCGTGGCCTTTTTTGGAAAAAAAAAAAGGGCTAGCCAGTGCAGAGGCGGAAAGGCTGGACAAAAACACACACACGTGCAGCTGCAAATGGACTCGTTCGGATCGAAGCCACGAGTTGCTTCAAACGCGCTTTGCATAAAGGTTAAGCAATGTCAAACCGATGAGAAAGGAAATGGAAATGTAATGTATGTGCATCTTTGAGATGTAAATCGAAGGTGAAGGTCACATTTGCATGGTTAACCTGTGCAGGAAGTTGTGCTTGTGCATGTGGGTGACCCCAGCAGCGATCTCGCAGGCCATTTTCTGCAGCTGTAGCAGTTCTCCATTCCTGTACAGCCATTCATGCTGAGAAACGTAACTCTTCAGGTCCCCCTAGACACAAAAACACAAACACAAGGGTCACATTTAACGACCACGGAATCAAACAATCTGCTGAGAATAAGCATCTGGGGAAGCAGCTATCATCAACGACCTCAGGTTGAAAGATCAGGTTTGTTCAAAGGCCAGTCAATCCTGTACTATACTTTCAGCCAGTGTGTGAAAGGTGACTTAAGGCAGCAGCCACAGCGGGGCAGTATTCTCTCTGTGTACAGATGCTGTTCTGCTGCACGGGCAACTCGACCAAATAAGGGAAAGGTGGTTTGATAGAGACTACTATATGCTGTGTCACAGTAATTTAAAAATAAAAAAGCAGCAGTAAGACAGTTCGGGGCAAATCAGGGCTGCTGGGTTTCTGGGCCAAAGACGACAGGCCAGTTTAGCTCTTGGAGAAAAGTGCATTTCATAAAAAGTGGCAAAAAAAACAAGTACATTTCGTGCTGTTGGTGTAAAACTTTGTTTTGTTTTACTTTTTGCCTTTTTCCCCTTTGCTTTACTCTTTGTTCTGTTGCTGTGATGTGCTTTGATTTGTTGCGTTTTATTCTTTTTGCTTTGCTTTGATTTTTTAAATCGATAAAACTATATAATATAACAACGCACTCAACCTCAACCCATAGCCTAGCCATACATCTATATATAGCTATATCTATATCTTTATTAGTTATTATTAATTAGTCAGACGAAACATTTGACCGTTTCCACAACTGGAGGCCTACTCACTCAACGACAGAGTATTATTACGCAAGTCGCAGAGGACGCGGACACTGGTCTCGAGAGGATCCTGATATCTCAGACTCCTAGCGACACAGGGCAAAGTACTCCCTTTGGAATGCAGCGGGAGAAAGAGCGGTACAGCTGGCAGCCATGTAATATATGATTAACTGTGTGAAATCAGCCAACCCGTAAAGCAAGCGAGCTGGTAACGGAGTTTTGTTTTTTTTGCACAGAGCATGCTTGGCAAACTGTTTTGCCTTACATTTATCCATTTTTTTTTTATAATTCCTCTTTGGTTATGACCACTCCGTGATTACATGATTACATAAACATTCACCCAAACAGTGGCAAATTTTCTGAAAATCCAATCAGGCAAATGCAAAAATGCCAAATTTTAATTGTGATTAAGCTTTTTGCACATGCTATATGACCATCATCATCATCATAACCGTTGAATTTGTAACATTTCTTAGTAATTCCCATTATAATCATTGGCGATTACCATTTAATGCACAAATCTTTAGTGATGAATGAATAAAAAAAAAAAAAAAAAAAAAGCAAATATTCTCATTTCTTTCTTACGAATTCGGGTGATACATACGGATACCACTGATCCTTAAATTTCTTTCTAAAAGTCATTTCAAGTGCACAGCGCTGAGAAACATACGCTTACTTTTAGATCTCTGTAAATCCTACCGTGGGCTTGGTCTGCCTTTAAACACATAAACACGCATACACTTAGCGCAGCTCCCTAAAGAAAGCCTTTACAGGAGAGACTGTCACTCAATCAGAGAGCAACTGGCATTCTGCAAACCAGCTCCAATTGCACCCTGCAGCTATATTTCTCTCTAAAATGCACTGTGTCAGGGTTACCAGTGGTTACCGGCCACACACAAAGAAAATCAGCCATCCGAATGTGCTTTCCTACACCTCGGAAGAGTGACGCACGTTGAGCATATATTTTAATGCAAGGGAAAACATGAAAATCAAGAGTGATGGGACATACGGCGTTAAAAAAAGAACTTCCTCCTCTGCACCTTACTAACTGGAAATGAGCAGAGCAGCAGCTGACTCTCATTAGGAGAGACGGTGCAGTATGTTCAGAATGGAATACTAGCGTGCTTCTTACTGCATGCTCGTATAAATACACACTCTTCAGAAGTGTAGGGTCGGGAGGAGTTTTGCAAAAGTAATGAATTAGTTTTATTAAGTAAGGAAGCACTAAATTGATCAGTAAAGGTAGTAGTGAGAAAAACGTGTTAAACATTTTACATAAAAAAAAATGTTTTTTTTTTTTAACCTACTACTCATTAAAGAATCCTGTTAATTAAATGCATCACGTTACCCACAAAGCTATTAAGGAGAACAACATTAGCTAATTATAAAAAGGTTTCTTGTGCAGCAAATCAACATATGTGACCTTGGATTAGAAAACTAGTCGTAAGTGTCAGTTTTTCCAAAATCATCTGAAAGCTGAATAAATACGCTTTCTATTGATATCTGGTTTCTAATAATGCAAGATAAAAAACTTTTTGAAAACCTGGAATCTGAGGGTGCAACTTCAAAATACTGAGAATATCTCCTTTAAAAGTTGTCCAAATTAAGTTCATAGCAATGCACATTACTAATCTCTAGGGTTTTTTTATATTTATTTATGGTTTTAAATTTTAAGTTCTTCATAGAACTTTCAATGATCTATCCTTAATATCCTTATTAGGCAAAAAATATTTTGACCCATACAATGTATTTTTTGGCTATTGCTACAAACACACCCCAGCGTGTTTCAGGGCGACACATTACAATGATTTCTGAATAATCATGTGACGCTGAAAATGCAAGTTTTTTTGAAAAATGACTATTCATTATATTGCTGCTCGAATAAATTCAGCCTTGTTTAAACACATAACCAACTTTTACTGACTCTAACCCTTTGAACGGTAGCGTTCGTAAAACAGTAAACGTTTTAAAAACCAACTCTGGTCGAATGACCAGTAAAAGTCATTTACTGAGCAGAATGGAATCCAGTCATAAAAGAGACATAAATGTGAGGCTTGAAAGAGAAAAAACAACAACACTGAACTCTGATCAGTCATAACAAACATAGCAGTGCACATTAAATAAGCACTAATATAACCACTGACTACCTCAACCAAACCTCTCCATATGAATACTCATCCCACACAAGCGGGTCTGTCTTTAAAACACCCAAGCTTCTCCTTGACGTGATTTTGTAGGACCGTACGACTAAACAGCCCTGTGCCTCAGACCCTAGGTTCGTGTGAAGCTACACTCAGGAAGAAACTGCTTGGGTCGAAACCCGAGCCGCAACACCAGCTAAGGAAACGGCCCAGACTGCATTACGCAACACTGGGCCACAGTGAGCTCATTCTCGGTCTCTAGAGACGGGCGGTATGGCTCGAAGCCATCCACCTGCTCAGGCCCAGAGGATCCCAGACCACAGACCTTGTTCCTAACAACTGGTCAGGTGCGCAGAATGTTCCCAACCACAACTGCTGTGGGATTAACACACAGCCAACTAATTACAGAGCGAGAGCGGAGTCGACCTCAGCAGAAACTGAAAGGAATGAGAGAAGATCGTCTCGGATGGTTTGGTTAGTTTGTGCAAACACTGAGCCGTGAACTGGCACGTCTCGTACCGTGTTATTATTATGCTTCTGCAAATGTACTCACAGTAACAACACTCCACGGTGGTCAACATGTGCGTAAAACCATTGGCAAGGAAGTCATTAGATGATGACATGTTTTTTGGTTGTTTCACTTTGCACATTTGAGACATTTGAGAGCAAGCACATGGTGTGTCTTTAACTCAACATTTTGTATTTATAATACTATTTGATGTGTAGCTTCATGCAGAGATATTATAGTCAATTAAAACTGAAACAAAGTTCTTGTTACTTGAAATAAATGTTGTATGTGTGTGTACACATATATATATATATATATATATATATATATATATATATATATATATATATATATATATATTTCTGTATATATAAAGACTCAAATACATATTTAGAAAATATTTACATGTACTCACATTTATATAATTCATATTTTATATATATATATATATATATATATATATATATATATATATATAAGTAGAAACATAAGTATAATCATATATATATATATATATATATATATATATATATATATATATATATATATATATATATATATAAAATATATAATTATATATATTCAGTATAAGAATATTGTTTTTGAGGCATGCTTCAATATTTACATTTACCTTTTTATTACTAACATGCACAAAAGAAAGTTAGAAACCAGCAAGATTGTTTGTAAAATCATTTTCACAATCATATTCTAGTAGTTCTTAATATCTTTTGCAGGACGGTGATAAAATGTACCAACGCAGCAATTTGAGAGTGACAGTGTCAGTAAAAGAACACTGTTGCTTTATTGGGATATGAGGGAATCGGAGAGCTACCTACTGCATGCAGTTATGTGGCTCATATCCTTCTCAGGCACAAGCAGCACGCCCGAAATAGATCAAGAAAAACAGAAAATAAATCAAAGGGCAAGAAGCAGCCCACTGACAGACACCGGCTGTGTAACTTGTGACGGATGCTGGCCTAATTAAGGTGTTGGGAACAAATGAAGTAGCGAGGTACGCTGGTGTATCTGTGCTTTCATCAGACTTGTCCGGTCAGAATTTGAGATGCCTTGTGCGGCTGTGAAACAAGATTCCACCACGGCCGGTTCAGCTGCTTACAAGAGCGCAAGACAACATGATCTGGAGCGCTAGACAAGATGCTGAAGAATCAAAACAGATGTTGAAGGGTACCGGAAAAGCAGCAATTGATAAAAATAAGAAATGTTTGAACATCAAATCAGCAAAGTAGAATGGTTTCTAAAGAACCGTATGACACTGAGAACTGGAGTAAAGATGCTGAAAATTCAACCGTTACACTGAATACGGAAATACATGGAAATAAACTACACATGGAAAAAAATGTGCTTTATACAAAAGAGATTACACGAATCAAGAACTTACCAGTTCACAGTACTCAAAAACAAGAAGGAAAGGGATGGCCTCCACACACTGACCAAGACACTGCAGTATATTGGGATGCTGAAGGACCCTGTGAACGCACAAATAATTAAAAACATTCACCTAGCTGTAAATAACAGATTCAGCTCACCACAATAATGTGCATACGTAAGAAAAGCATTAAAGACAACATTCAAAATCCAAAAAATGTCTCCACCAGAAGGTGTTAACTGTAAACAAAACTGTTTCTAAACAAAAAAAAGAGGGTTAGGTGGGTTGTGAACCACCTCAAGTCAAAAAAGAGCCCGTCTTCTGTGATGTTCTCGCTCTAGATATGATGCAACGGTCACAAGCCAACCAAATCCCAACGGATAAACCCCGCCCCGCATTACTTGGTTCCTGAAGTTCACATGCTCACAATACATTAAACCATCTCATCTACTGAAGCAACCACTACAAAAATGACACACGCAACAATATTTTAGACTCCAGGACAAAGGCCCCCCTCACCTGTACGGGTCTCCCTGCTGCAGGAACTCGTTCTGCTCTTTGGAGCTGGCGTTGGCTTTCAGCTCTTTGACAACCGCCCGGGCGACTCCAGGGTCCACGTAGATCTCACTGAGCAGAACCTGTCAGAAACAGACAAATGACTTTCATAACGGATCGATCCAAGCGATTCAGTACGGGACCGATTCCCCGGGCGCTCGGGGCCTGTTAGGCGTATCACAGCGCAGCAGGTGGCTCAGATGAGGACGCTCCCATGGCTCACCTAGGCAGGAAAAAGCATCAGGAAACAAGGTTTTCCCCTAAGTCTTCATCGCGGTAAACACATCCACACACAGGCTGTGGGAGGACAGTTTGAGTGCCGTATAATGCTCCCTCGCACACGTCAAACTCCGGCCCCTGAGGGTCCCCGGCATAGAGATGAGAGCAAGTACCAACAAGATCACGAGATGTGATTATTTAAGATGAATCCTCCAGAGAGATTGACAAATACTTCAATAGTCACTGCTCTGCGTTCACGCGGTGTATGTGAGAAGACTCAAGTCTACCAACACACCTTCACACGCTTAGCGTAGCGCGTAAACACAGGAAGACAAGCTTACCTTTCCAAACCAGCCGTTCCCGATCTCCTGAATGTAACTGAGAGAGTGTCGTGCCACATGAGGACCCGATGAGACGTCTACAAGAGAAAAACAAATCTAATCAAATCAGACAAACATAGAGATGGATGAATATGACTAAATGAAGAGCAAATGCAAGAAGAAGGGGAAAAGTCACTGTAACGCTTCAGCTACTCTGAATACAACGCTTAAAAGAAAAGTAAGAACAAAGCCATGTTATGTGAGGCCGACCCTTTATTCATCGCAATGCGGCTTTTTTCAGAAGAATTTGGAAAGCAGTTAATACACTTTATTCAATAAATGTAAAGACGGCGTGTTTCAGGTTGATTTAATGCAGGGCAGGGATCTACCTGAAAAATACCACAGCACACAGTCACCAGTGGACATACTTATTTTTATTTTTTATTCTCACTAAAGATAATGTAATATATCGGGCTGTGTTCAAGTTAATTATCGGCATCGTGCATTTTGAAACCGCAGGCTTCACAACCACACAGCACTTCAGAAAAATGTTGAGAGCAAAAACTGCATACTTATACCTTAAAAAAAAAAAAAAAAAAAAAAAAAAAAAAAAAAAAAAAAAAACCTTTTCAAGTTTTATAATATACACTACTAGTTAAAAACTTAAGATTTTTCTTTTTCTTTTAACCATACCAAGCCTGCATTTATTTGATACAAAATACAGCAAAAGCAGTAATACAGCTGTACTATTTAAAATAACTGCTTCTATCTGAATATTTTTTACAATGTAATTAATTCCTAAATGACTTTTTAAAGCAAGGATGCTTCAAATTGTGTAAAAGATGATAAAGACATTTAGAATATTAGAATAGATTTCTATTTCGCAAAACTGTTTTTTTTCTGAGCTTCCTATCAATCAAAGAAACCGGACAAAAAAATGTTTAAACTGTAAATCAGAATATTAAAATGATTTCTGAAGGATCATGTGACAGGAGTAATAACGCGAAAAAAAAAATCTGCTTTGAAATCACAGGAATAAATTAGATTTTAAAGTGTTTAAACAGACAAGAGTTATTTTAAATAGCAAAAATATTTTAAAATGTTACTTGCTGTCTTTGGATCAAATAATTATAGGCTTGGAGAGGAGAGAAGAATTCTTTAAAAAAAATTTAAAATCTTACTCTTCAAAAACTTTTGACTGTTAGTGACTGCTGATTTTTGAAGAAAGAAAATCTTTGTTTTAGAGTTGATTTTATCACACTACAGCAAATATCAATTACGTAAGCTTAAGGGGCAAATGTTTAAGAAAGTTGCAAAATTGCACCCAAATCAGTAATATTTATATACAAAAAAAGAAATAATAATAATACTTTCAATTAGACTATATTAAATTGATCAAAAGTGGAAGAAAAGACATTTATAATGTGACATGACTTTTATTTCAAATAAATGCTGTTCTTTTGAACTTTCTGTTAATCAAAAAAACGCTAGAAAAAAATATTTCCCGCAAAACCCGAACTGTTTTCAACATTGATAATAAAAATATATATTGGAAAGATTTCTGAAGGACTGCATGCAAATAAATGGCATTTTGCAATATATTTACATAACAAAACTCTTATTTTAAATGGTTATAATCTTACATTATATTTCCAAACCAAATAAATGCAACCTTAGGCATTAAGTCACTTCTTTCAAAATCATCGAAAACCCCAGATCTCCCAAACTCTGAACTCTGTGAAGTTTGTCAGATGTTTCTGACCTGTTATCCGGGGCAGCTGGAGGTGAGGGGGTCCAGGGAGGGGCACAGGAGGAACAGCGAGGGTGTAGACCTCCGCGGGCGACTGCATAGAGGGGGTGTCCTCCGCTGGAGGCGTGAAATCAACCTCATCCTCAAAGTGGTCCTCAAACTCCTGACGAGTTACAAATCACATTTGAAATGAATGCTAGTCGCGATCAACTGTCGAAGCGTTACAGGCAACAAAAAAACCCACTTTATTTCGCTCACCTTAAAGTTGATCTCTTGCTCTTTGCAGCAGGAAGCACAGTTGAGCAGCAATATCACGAGGGCCACCAGCACAGCCAGAGACAAGAGCAGCGAGACGGTCAGAGAGAAATCCACATACCCAGCAGCCTCTGCCGAACACAAACACCTGATTAAAGCTCGGAGCGGATGGACGTTAATGGAGAGGTGATCTTTTAGAGGGAATCTCTTATGTAGCAAGCGGGATTATTTGAAATGAAAGAGCCCGCAGACTCATTTAATCATTCCTCCGCTCCAGGACACCGATCTTCTTCGGTTTCTAGAGCAACAACGCAGCAGGTTCAGAGAGGTTAACAGCCTACTTGACACTAGCTGATTACAATGGGAGAGGTTTAGTTATAACACATCTCACTACAACACACACATCCGATGTAGACACGTATAGACGTGTGTATGTGCAGGAAATAAGACTTGAGATTTCGTTTTTCTGTAGAGATATGAAAAGAACTGAATTGCTCCGTTTCGAAAGAATGAATCGTTCTGATTGGAGAGATTTAGCTTGGAAGCACCTTCTGAAAAAAGTTCAATATTTAACAGGAGGATTGCAGGCAATTCCTGAGCGTGAGTTACATTTTTGCATATTAATTTTCGTATTTGTCATCCTTTTCCACGGATGTGAAAATGCAGAAAATACATCTTAATTTCCTCAATTTTAAGCATTGAATCGAGCTTTTATCTCATGCTTCCGAATAAATAAGCTGGCACTGTGTTCGTTTGCACTCATGCAGTCCAGTGTTTCGGTATCTAAGAACAGGTTTATTTACTATGAATTTATTGAATGAAATCACAGCTTTTATAGTTTGCATCGCATTAAGCCATACCCCGATATTGTGTAATATATGTGTTTCATTGCAAAATGTTGCAAGTTGGCCGCACCGATTTAAGATTCAAATGATTTCAACATTTTAGTTTCGAATTTTATAACATTTTCCTTGTACTTAGAGGCTAACGGTACGAAGAGCTAAGAGAGTTTGCAGGGTGAATCTTTCACCTAGATGTGAAGTGGTCTATATAGAAATACGCCATGTTGTTGCAAAGAAAAAGCCACGTGCGCGTAACGGCACACACTTCCTCCGTTCCCGTCTCTCTTGAACAGATCGCAGGACGAGTCTGATCTCCAAGCGGCCTACATGCAAAACATTTGCAGGACATTGTGCTCTGGACGGGTCTGACGGCGGTTCAGATATCAAGTGTTGAAAGGCTGGATGTGCTTCAGCACCTGTTCTGTCACTACAGCACTATTAACGCCGCTCTCCATTCCTCTCATCAAAACAAAACAACCCTCTGGGGTTCAGAACAGCAGGCGGCATAATTGGTGGCAGGAGAGGTCAGTAACACAGATCTCGGATCAGATGAGCCGGGCCGCCAACGTCACATGTGTCTGTGCGTGTTTGGCGTGTTGCTAACCCAGTAGTTTGTCTTGCGCAATTAGCCGACAAGGATGCGCACGTATGGATAATATGCTAAGACCGATCTTTCAGCGGTGGCCGGCACGATCTCCCGTAATAGTAATAAATGTGGCATCGGTAATCCCGCGGGCCACACACGGAGCCCTGAAACTTGAGGAGCGAAGACGGAGCTATTTTGAACACTTACTCATAAAAGGTGGTTTTGCAGCACGCGGGTCTTTGACTCGAGAGTAACCTTCTTTCTGCCACGATCTCACATTGAAGTTTCACACAGATTGATCTCTTGTTGATTTGGGAGTATTAGTGTGAGATTTTCCCCTGAATTGAACTTCAACTATAGCATAACATTTTTGGAAAAGACGGCTTAATCAGTTTTAACTACATTAGGATTTAAATTCAAGTTACTCGCTTGCTGAAAGAAAGGCTCAGACTCATTTTTTCCCCACTGGTCAATCTTCTGCGACTTTCTCAGTCGGTTGCATCAGCATATGACTTGATTTCAATGTTTATTACATCTTTTTGCATTAATCAATGCATGCTGATGAACTTTTATCACAGTTTATAGTCATAAGACAAAAAGTGGTTAACATTCAATCTGTTCTGAACAGGCGCTCTTTGGCCACGTTGTAAGCTTGACTTTGACAAATTCGCAATTTTTTCTTGCTTCCGTACATGCTCAGTTCAAACGAGTCGCCCGGTTTCGTTATGTTTTCAGTTTCATTTGTCAATTAACGTTTCTCATACGCGACAGAAAAGGCAGCGCTTATGAATGGAACCAAAAAGTAGTCCGAAAAGGCGGTATACTGTTTCCAAACATTGTTTTAAAGGTGCAAGATTTTGAAAACAATGGCATTATTGTCTCTGCGTGAACTACATTAAAGCAAATTTGTTGTTGAAGTCACGCGTATGCGCATCACGTGTTCACATTGCGTCTCTTTACAATACCAACTACGGGTCTTGCATGCATTTTAAGTCGTTTTTGCGACTTTGTGTGAACGGGCTTGTTTTGAAAAAGCTGTCATCTGCATGAAAAAATTGCAAAGGAAAAACCTTTCTGTTTTTAGCACGTCGCTGTCGTGTAAACGTGCCTTTACCCTCTAGCCACATCCCTTTGAATGAAACGTACACCCGAACCCTTCAGTGCAGAGTCAAATGACAATATGATCTAACACTGCAATTACACAGAGAGCTCTGGGATGTACATGAGAGACCCGTTGCTAGGCAGCCTCGAGAGACAAGACCCAGGCAATTTAGTTCAATATAATACAAACGCCAAGTAATCAGTGACAACTGACTGTGTAGAAAAAAAAACACATAAAGAAAACCTGGTACTGGTGGCGTTACCAAAATGCAATTTTGCAAAACATGTCCAATGAAAAGATATTAACTTCAAAAGACAAAGCATGACATGGAAGCCCAAAAATTAAATCGTACACTCACAAGTATTCTGAGCAAAAACACTTTAGGACTAGTATTTTTACTAGTCATTACAACAATTGCAGAGTTCATAATACTCGGTGCTTTAAATTAGATTTTAAAAAGTTTGCTTCTAAAAATCTTTCCTTTTCTAATGAAGACTCTTACATCTCACACTCTTTCGTCGACCCACAAACAGAAGCATGCATCTCGACACTTTGACACCAGTCTATCTGAGGCTTATTAATGTCTCCAGTTGCTAATATTTCTTTCATGAATCCAGTGTGCACCAAACGTGTTAAACTGTTAATATCCATCTTTCCTGGTTACGGTCATATCAAATGTCACAATTTCTGCAATGGCCCATGCGCTCGTACATACACAATGTAAATGTAGGAGATTTCTGTTCTAGTTTGAAAACTTAAGCTGCGGTTACTGAAATGAGAGACAATCTGGGTTTAATCAAGAGCTTGATCAAGGGCACAGCAGTTCGCCCATGAGCCCTTGCAGGGTGTGAACGTACAATTTTACGACACCCAATTGCGCAGAAAGCAGTTCAGAGGTTTAGTTATTAACAATAAATGGCGTCTCATTTAAGTAACCGGTTTCAGGCGTATAGAAGGTGGCATCCCCGAGCGAGAGCCAAGTTGAAAAGTAAATCAGTGACAATGCTGCGCCGTGTGTTCTGAGCGGATGGCCGAAATCTCAGTGCATCTGTGACCGAGCGAGTGCAAAAGGCGGCTGACTTCCAGCTCAGTAACAGCCTAGGTTATGAGGGGATGAGAGACGCGTTGATCATTACTGCGGTGGGACTGAAGCCCTGCTCCTCTGGTGAGTGACGAGCAGTGGGCAGCAGCACAATCACCTCCCCGTTTGTTCTTCTTATCTGAGTCATGAGTTTATATCATGACTTGGCAAGCGGCACAAATTATTCAACTGCTTCTCAGGCCAATAAACACCAAGCTGTCAGCTCTTATTTCGGCTCTCTTGCATAATGAAGTGATGTCCGCTCACACAGAAGCGGAGATGACCCAATTGGAAAGGGTGTTGTTGTCTCAATTTGGCGTACGTGTGGACAGATTCAGACTTTTAGACAGTTCACTTGCTGAGGCCTTACGGGTGTAGATGCGACACAATGACACCAATCATTCAACAAACTACTCAACGATTGAGACTTCTGTTAGCTTTGAGTTCATTCATATCTAGTGCACGCTGACGAACTGCATATGCATCTAGAATTCTCAGTCTTTCTATTTCATAAAATACAGATGAAGCTTGCAAGCAGAGACATAGTGAAATTTGCATCAATCGAATGCTCTCTAGAACGAGGAAGTGTGCCAAAACAATGGTACTCTCACAGTGGGTCCCATAACACTCATGTTGTTAAGGTGAGGTGGTGGCAAGTAGATGGAGCTTCGCTGCATTTGTTTTCTTGGGAAAAACTTGCATTTCTCAGGATACTTTCAAAATGAGTGGCACCTCAAGCATGGTGAGAACATGAATGCCAATGTTTCAGGTTGGGTGCTATACACACCCGATAAAGTCTTTGAGCTCTTTCATTGGGTGCCTTGACTTTTTCCACTGGACTCATACTCTAGTGCCAGCTAAGTCATGTCACTCAGCGGTCATCCTTGAAATGCCTCTCAGACAAACATTAAACTCTCCCCAACTGTCTCCCAAATAGTTTCATATTTGGCAAAAAACTATAAAATCTGACAACAACATAAATGTCATAAATGTATTTTTTTTGTTGTTCAAATAGCTCAAAGCCCCATTAGGAGTGACATGTTTTGAGTATTCTTCAGTCCTTGGTACCAGGTGAGTTACAGAACAAGTTTACAATGTCAAAAACCCAAACATATGGAGCTAGTCAAGTAACACTAACATCAAAATGCTATAAATCATGCACTAAGACAAATGTATTTCGAGGTCATAATATGCTATCACAAGAAAAAAACCCTGACCCTGCAATATTTCAGACAATGTTAAACGCAAAAATGAAGGTAGTCTTAATCTTAAACTGATGGGTTTTCACTCTATGTTTCAAAATTAACGACATGTCAGAAGTTTATACTGGCTGCCTGTCAGTGTACTCAAAATAAAATGCTGTGTGGGCGATAAAAGGCCCTCATACACTACAATATTTGCAAGATTATAAGGATTATGACTCTAAACACAATCTAAAGCCATCACAGCACCGATTCTGTAATAAATCCACAAACCTTATGCATACATTTTTGTGCAGACCTCGATAATTACGCGCAGTAGCAGCTCAGCTTATACTAATGGCTCGTTTCCACCTGGTTCGCTACAGTATGCAATTATGTCCGTTTCCACTGAATGGTACCAAAACAGCGAACAGTACCATACCACTTTTTGGTACCCATCCATAATGGAACCTAGCACAGCTCTGCTGTCCGCGAGTTTATTTACATCAGAGTGCGCAAACACACACGCACAAAAAAAAAAAAAAAGTGTATTTTATAGTTTTATATTTTCGCACAGTCAATGGTCATTTATCAATACGTGTTCTTTTCTGTTCTCGTGGACTTCCGAAACATCATTGCCCAAAAATCAGCAAATTCTTCGAGAACTACTGTTATCGTGTCATGAAGTTTAGTTTTAAGAGTTTTTCAGGTGAGAATGTTGTTATTTATAAAGGTAGAGTATGTGATATGCTGATTTCATAGCTCCAGGCGATCGTTCGGTGTTCGGCAGCCTCAAGCTCGTCTAGTCCCTCCGTCATCTGCCACTGGCTCTGACGTCTCTGCAGTGATTAAACATGAGCTACAATCCGTCATCCGCCAGGCATTCATGGTCTCGCGCATCTTTTATTTGTTCCTGGTCATATAGTATTGGCCAAGCACAAATTTATATTTTACGTATATTTATTTTGAACTCGACAGCAGTACGGCGCTGAATGTGCTCGCTTTTGTCTTCATTTCCTCTTAAGCCACTTACGAAGGCTATTATTGTTCATTATAACTGACAAAAAAAGGAAGAGTTGCGCTTATCGTCACACTTTATCATTGAACGTTCTCGTTTCTTGTTGACTAACTTGACTAACTAACATCTCATGCACGTTATCCTAACTAGCCAACTTTTTGTTCCAACCCACTGAATAACAGATTTTGAAAATGCGTAGTTTTGCATATAGATGAGTCCGTCCATTTGAATCACTCGGCTGACTGGAAAAGATTAAAGCTGTGCACAGGTGTTTTCATTTGCTAAAATGATTGTCTGACTGGTTTAGGCGCTGCTAGATTGCCTGTAGTGTCATTGGATAACGACAGCATCGCTATGCCGCTGCCCGACTGAAAACAAACAATGACGATTAAGTCACGTTTTGTGTGTAAAGTATAAACCCCCGGAAAGAACGGGAACAGGGTGTTTCGACGGAGACTTTAAAGTCTGTCGCTGAGAAATTGTGTCATGAGCAAGCTGAAACACAGTCAGGCCTACTATCAATAGCACTCTTTCCGCATTTAGCCCATCTGCATGGAACAATGTGGAGATGCTGCGAGGGCGAGAAACGAACAACGGCACGCTTTCACTCTACACAGATAACTGGAGGGAGAAAAAAATATATATATTAACAAGGCAGAGTACAATATAGACAATCTGACTTTGACTAGGGAGGTAAATGCACATCAAAGCGTTGATATGCTATTAATAATTCAAAGTATTAATTACAAAAGCGCAAAAATCGTTTGTCAGTTTAGTTGTGTAATACGCAAGACCTCACTTCATTCAATAAAGAGTACCTCACACTTCTTGACACTGTAAACTAGTATATTTTTCTAGTTATTACCTATTAATAAATGAACATGAATCTATTTATCTATCTATCTGCAGCGCAGGTCTTGCACATTCAAAAAATTCAGTAAAAAGTTGACTTCCAAGGTGTATAGGATGATCCAAAATATTTTTGCCCTTTTCAGTGCTTTCAAAGAACTAAACGTGATTCGTTGCATTCCAAAATAAAAGTTTTTGTTTACCTAACGTGCGCGTGTATACTGTGTATATTTATTACGTGCATATACACTCTTATATTTTACGGTTTACAGTGACAGTACATGCGCGTAAAAAAATTTGTTTTATTTTTTTTTTTCGATAATAAATATTAAAATGTCAGCAGCTCATTTTCGAAATGAAATATTTGAATCATAATTGCCATGCCAAAATATATCAATGAAAGAATAAGACCTAATACACGTAACAAAACCAAAGCAGTGAGAAGACCACATCTGGGTCAGAGCTATTAGTCAGCTCAGACTTCATCACACTGTGCTGACTGCTTCCCTCACTACATCATCATCATCATCATCTTTAGTACTAATTAACCAGACCATTTGCTTACTGAGAGACGAATGGCCCGACTGGCCTTGTAGAAAGTGGTCTTGAAAATAAAACTTGTTACGTGTAGACGGTTCGTGAGTGCTTGTAATTACTAGGTCATCTTTTTAAAAGTCCTTCTAAGCAAGTAAATCATTCACCACTGATAAGAGCGGTATGCTTGAGCTTACGCGCTGGCTTACTGTAAGTCATGCAGCATGTTATAAGGAAGTAGTCCCACCTTGGCACGAGTAAGTCTATTGTGTTTTAAATGATGAGTGACACTTACGGTTTGGGGAACTTACAGTCAAAATGACAGAAATCGTTTCGTACAATGAGGTTATGGCCACGAATAAATCCTCACCTGACCGAATGAGCTGTGAAATTCATCCATTTTTATTCTAATGAGAATATGTGTGAGCTCTTTCCAGCTGCTTATTATTATTTTTTGCTTTAATAATATTGAGAAGATAACAGAAACCGTGCTTCTGTGGTCTGCTCTCCTGATTTCCCAGTCATGAAAAAAGTAATTTGATTTGATATTTCGAGTTTCTTTATGATAGTCAATGGTTGAGGGGTGACTTATGCACAACATGGGGAATGTCCTCATGGTGAGTCTGAAAAAAATGGACACCTGACCTGGCGAAAACCACTTTAAAAAAAAAAAAAAAAAAAAAAGTGTAAATCAAAAACGCTTTACAGTTCCTGTAGCTCAAACGAAAGTGCATGGCACAAACAACACCGGTGCCATGGGTTTCATTCCCATTAACGCACAAAATGATAAAATGTATACCTTCGATGTGAGTTGCTTTGGATAAAACGCATAAATATATGGCGTGTCACCTGTTTGATGACCGCATCTCTTGCAAAACCACTCATACTGACTCATACGCGGATCATCCTGCAGGCCAACGCAAAGGTCTGAGATCAAAATGGATCAAAATCAAAAGTAACTTAACACCAAAGCATGGCCGGCCAATGTATGGATGGGTTTCCAGCTCTGAAACAACGGTCAGTGCTTATTTGCTGACAGCTTTGCTCACTGTCAGGGCGGTTTGTTTGCAGTCAGGTCAGCCTTCATCTCATCTAATGACAGCATAACAAACCGTGTCCCGTGGCAGTGCCGTGTGTATCGTGTAAACATACGACACCGCAATAACCCCACACGACATTTATAAAAAGAAATATGAACGATCGCTCAAAATAATGCGACTGACAGCGTTGGACGTCTTACCTGCGAGTGTGTTTGAGACCGGAGCGGCTTGAGAGAGAGTGGCAAATCCTAGTAAACACACACCTCCGCGAAGAGCCTCCATCCTCGGCGCTGCGGCTAATCCACTACCTCGACCACCTAGAAACGGCTGGCACATCTAAATAAACGACGCCCGGACTGGCTCGTCTACGTCTACGCGCATCTATATCTTTATGCCCGCCGTGTCAAAGACTCATGTTGCGCGATATTAGACACACGCCGCGGTTACGAGCGTTAGCTAACGCGACAGTTCTGTGATGTTTGTGAAGCTAAGCTAAATGCTAACCGCTACCGGCGTCTTATTTGCGATTGCGTCTCATCGTTTTAAACCGCTCGTTCGCTTACTACCTCTCTCGGACGATTAAACGCGAGGACGCGTCTTTTCCCGGCATCGTAAAACGTCTGGGTTCGTGGGGAAATCAAAGGCGCAGTAAACAGAGCGGTCCAGCATCACCTTCCCGTGCGAGCGCCATGTTTCGTGACGTCACGCCCCGCGTCACGCGCGGGCGGCGGCGGTCAGAACGGAGAGGAACGGAAGAACCGGCCCCGGTATCATCCTGCGGGACACCGACTTCATTTCACTCCATTTCATCTGCATTAGGCCAAAAAACAAAGGCCTACTTTTTATCTGTGCGGGAGAATAATTCATATTGCATGTAATACATAATAGCGTAGTATTATTATTTATTACGGTGCTGGGGTGGCATGTCTGAATTATATATATATATATATATATATATATATATATATATATATATATATATATATATATATATATATATATATATATATATATATTTTTTTATATATATATATAAAGAAGAATATATTTATTTTCTTTCTTTATTTATTTTTTGCAACGTTTGAATATTTCATTTTTAATGAGGACCTCTGAAATTAGACCAAATATTTTTGCCTGTTTGTTTTGTTTTATCAATAGTATTTTAGTAATTGCTTTAGAAGGCTTGTATTTAATTATGTTTTATTCTTTATGCTTTTCACAGATGGCTTCTTTTATTTGATTACGAATACAATAAGAAGCAGTATAATATTGTGAAATACCCCTATTAGTCTGTTCAAATTTCAAATAACTGTTATGTGGATTATATTTATTCCTGTGATGCACCATTACTTCAGTGTCACATCAAAAAATCATTCTAACATGCCGATTTCCTTCTAAATTATTAATTGTATTTAATTACCAATAAGGGCTCTAATTATTAGCAGCGTTCAAAATTCTTGCTGCTTAATATTTTTGCTGAACTCATAATACTTTTTTCCGATTTTTATTAATTGTGAATAGATATTCATATAGCAGCATTTATTATATAAAATATAGTTTTTGGTAACGTTAAATATCTTTACTGAGCAATTTTAATCTGTTCAATGCATTATTGAATAGATTCATTTCTTTTTTTAAACAAAAACATTCTCACAGCGTCCATAAATCCCACAAAAACATACAGCACCGTTATTCATTTAATAACAGCTGAATCATAGCTGTTACTGATATGTGTGTAAAATAAAAAATGAATTAAATGTATACTGTATCACCATGGAAACCCACTCCCCAATGCCTTTTCCCAGTGCTCCCCATACAGTACGCTCAACCTTATTAATATCATGTTTCATCAAAACAAACTTCTTTTATCTTTTTTCCACAATTTTTTTTCCCTTTATATTTATATTTATATACTGTTAACCACTAGTGAGTAGAAATAACTCAAATGCATTTGAAATGCATTTATCTCATACAAACATTTGCATGTTTATGTAAGGCCGTGCAAAATGAAATCATAAAAAGTGCAGAAATCATACGGTTCTCATCAAAGGTGACAATTCATTGCACATTGTCCAAATAAAGTTATTATATTTTTCATCACCAGTAAGTCTCAGCAGGTGATATTTGAGTAAATATGATAAACATTACTGAAATAAATTTGTAACATTTAAGTGTATTTTACTAGGGATTGATTTTTAGTATTAAATAGTTATATTTTATCATAATACTTAAAATATTAGCGGTTGAATCATAATAGGTGGCCTTAAATAAATTGAATTTAAATAAATCATTAAATAAAACGCACTTATTGTATATATGTATGTTTTTACATTGCACTTATATTTTTTAAAAATACCTAGTTACATCTGTAATTACTTTCTGTAATCGCATTCCTAATATAATATTTTATTGGTGATATTTTATTTAACCTAAACTAACAATCAAGCTTCTATTAATGTTCATCTCATTTTCTCAACGCTTTCTGTTCGAGTTTACTGATGCGCTGTGATCTAACATAAACGCAATCATTTTTACCAAACATAAAAAAATGAAACCGTTCATTGTCAGTCAAGTCCTCCTAAGTGCTGCTATTTTATTTTTCAGCTTATAGAAACATAAGACCTTTGATGAGGCGATTTCATTGTTGTATGCGATTTCCATTTTTCACTGTGATTCAAACCAGAAGAGTTTTCCTCCCCGGCAATCATCTGAGGTCTCAGCAGCGGGCTCAGTCCTTCATAAACATAATATGCAAAAACCGCATCCTTTCGAACCAATAGCTATCAGAAATGATCTGCTCGGATTAGCTAATGAGGAGGGAGGCGTTCTGTGGCCTCCTTGGGTTTAAGGGCACGGGTTTCACGCTCTCTCCGCACTTTGAGTCCCAGAACTGCAGGAGAGGGTCTCTTCGGTTTCTTCATCGTTCCTGAAGGTACACCTGAAGAGGAGCACGCATCCCTTCCACCTCACGTCCACCGGTGAGTCCTGAACACACACTGTACGGCTAGAATTAAAGTCTTTTATCGGAATGCATCGCGTCCCTGCGTTTTCCCCCCTCGAGTCTTAGCAGCATTCGTGTTAAAAAGTGGACGGAAAAGCTTGTAATTGCGATTTGTGTTCGCAGTACTCGTTTTTTGCGGAAAGATGGCACTTGCGGGACACCTGAAGCAGGATGACGTTGCTGCGGCTATCCAGGCTTGTCAAGGTGTGACACGCACGCACGCACACACACACACACACACACACACACACACACACACACACGCGGTCACTCATCTGCACATGCAGCTCATCTACGAGAGCACATATTATTCATATGTGCTTAAACGGCTTAAACAAAGAGCTGCTTTAGTTACAGCCACACACACACACACACACTCAGGGAGACTCCCATATGCCGGTGAGTCCGGGGCACTGGGGATGGATGGATCCAGGTATCCAGGCAGCCGGAGACTGGGGAGCAGCTGCCACTAGGATACCAGAGTGTTTGTGCCGATCACACACACACACACACACACACACACACACACACACACAGATCACTTAGTTATCTCACTGTAACTATTCATCACTAATGACACAAAAATATCTCATCCAAGTCAATGCAATATATCAAATATTTTTGCGTTCGAAAAGATAGAAAGCTGTAACGGTATATCTGTAATTATATGTAATCCTACATGACTTATTCTGCAGCTATAAAGCAGTAATATGTAGTAGCAGTAACATTTAGGGTACAAAGAAGTCTTGTTCGCTCTGTATGGTTTATTAAAAGTGATTAAAGAGCCTTGCTGGGTTAACATTAATGCCACCAGCAGTCCATGTCAATCCAGGCAATAAATTGTAATCAAATAAAAAGTAAAGTTTCCATACAGTTTTAACATAGACTGATAGCCATCAGACATACATCAAACGGGTAAGAAATTGGAAAAGAAATAAAAAAAAAAATCATAGCTTTGATTCAAGCGCGTTCAATGTGAAATCGAGTATGTAACATAGCAGTCTGGAAAGAGTTTTCACTTAGAAATTGCTTGTAAATTTCACAAGTAATTATAAAGAAATGGCAAGTGATAAACCGATATTGGGAAGTAAGGCTAGCTGTGGCGTAAGCAATAGTTCAGTTAGTTGAGAGATATATATACGTGAAATAATCATAATTTTATTATCTTTCAGCCCCGGGGACTTTCAACTACCAGGCGTTCTTTGAACAAGTGGGGCTGATAGGTAAAGCTGCTTCAGACGGGGAGAAGGTCTTCAAGGCCCTGGACCAGGACAAGAGCGGCTTCATAGAGAAAGAGGAGCTGAAGTAAAGCGTCGCTCAAACCCAGCTCGTCCGTAGATTGTTTTATCGGTTAACCGCGGCTGAACCGTTCTTTGATTGTGTCTCCAGACGCTTCCTCCAGAACTTCTGCTCGAAGGCCCGAGAGCTCACCGAGGCCGAGACCAACGCTCTCCTGGCAGCTGGGGACATCGATGGAGACGGCAAAATCGGCATGGAAGGTAAATCAGGCACCCCGGGGGCCCCTGGGAGCCGCACTCCTATAGAAACCTTCACTGTCTAGCACCGTTTGGTGCCCGAGGGGCTAATCGGCTGTGCTAACGGGAATCAGGACCGTTCTGTTTCCTTAAAGACGCACAGATTGCCTCGAAAGACTGGGACTTCATCAAACCAACACGTCGTCCCCGGCAACACTGTTGAAGTGTTATATTACAGGAGATTATATTTTAACATTTGGGGAGTTTGGGTAACGATTTACAATAAGGTTTATTAGTTATTAGAATGAATGATAAAAGTAGTTTCAGATGGAAATAACTTGTTACTAAAATGTAAAATTTTAAGTCAACTTAAATTTTTTGTTACTTAGTGTTAATTAAAGTGACAACTAAAATATTATTTTTTTAAATATTATTAATATTTCAAGTTGAAACAATTTTTTTTTACAGTGTACAGCATTTATTAATTTTTGGCTAATGTTAATGTTAAATTCAGAAGCTGTTTGTTAACATTTAATAAATAATAAAAGGCGTAATAAATTAATTGGCCATTGTTTATTGTTAAAATTAGTTTGGTAGAAGTTGAATGTCTTTCCGAAAAACGATTTAAAAATACATTTTAATTTAAAATAAAATAACTGTAAAATATTGACCTGAAAAACTGAGTGGTTAGCACGTATGGGAACTATTTTAATCATTTTGTCTGTGAAGAAATAGCTGTACTTTATCAAATATATCAAATACAGTATCAAATATTTAGAACAGCATTTAACTCATTTTTCTCGCTTTTCTTCTTTTTTTTCTCAGAGTTCTGCGACTTGCTGAAATGAAAACGTGATGAATGTCTCCACTGAACTTCATTTCATGTTTCTCTCTTATTTATTTGCATGCATTTACCTGTGACGGCTTTTTACGCGAGTTGGTTATTAAAACATGTCTAGCAAGTCTTTGTAGTAAATGTGCAAATTGGGAACACATCAAAATCTGCTTCTGTAACTAGTGATTGTAGAATATATGAAACTGCTCAATAAAATGAAATCGCCTGATACAGGACTTCTTTTATGCAGCTTTGGCTCATGTGATCTTTTATACTTTTCAAGTGTCTGAAATACATTACTACAAAAGGAAAAAAAAATAAAATGGAATAAAAACAATAAAATAAAAATTTAAATCTATAATAATATATATATATATATATATATATATATATATATATATATATATATATATAATAAAATAATAATAAAAGATATATAATAGAAATAATAATAGATCTATAAAACATTTATAAGAACAAAAGGAAAATCACATCCAAGTCAATATAGGAAAAAGACATTGCTAAATACAGAAATAAATAATAGAAAAAAATATATAATAAAATACAACTATAATATCAGAACAATGTTGATTTACAAATAGGAGGATATAATGCAAAAAAAAGAAAGTTGTATTGTCTATGTAAAAATCCTGTGTTTATTTTAATGTATTTATTTGTAATTTCTTTGTAATTATTTAAGAAATTTATTAGTAAATTCTGAGTAAAATTTGTTAAGACTCTATGGGTCTAATAATTAAAATTTTACATTTTTAATAAAAATTTGCACTGATCTAACACAATAAAACACAATAAAAACATAATAACATCATAAAAACATGATTAAAAAACTTCTGCAGATAAACTTAAATATAGCAAACATATATATATATATATATATATATATATATATATATATATATATATATATATATATATTTGATAATATATCAAATTTACCAGCAATCTCTGAATACTTTTTTTGTCAAAGTAGAGCCTACACCATTAACCTAAAATCAAAACGAAGGGTGTTATGAAGCTATCATCTTAATATTGCACAATATGCTTCACGCAGGCCACATAAAAGGAGCGATACGACCTCCGATCCAAGCCTGAGACAGGAACACCCGCTTCTGCTAACGTTTCAGTATCGATCATAATAAGCCTCCGAATGTGGGCGTGAATTATTCTTATCACGCAACGACATGATTTACAGCCCCGAGACGCCGTTTATTGCGCCACAGCCCTCCGTCCAGAGTTTCTTAACCTGGAAGAGAAACCCGATCCGGCCCAAATCGAACAAACACGCGCTCGGTGCCGCCCGGCGGCTTTTTGTTGCGAAAAACCCCCCCAAAAAACAAAAAAAACGAAAGGAGAAACATCTCGAGGGGAATTCTTGTTAAGTTTCAGAGCGGACGTCTGCTTAACCCGAGCCGTCCGAGGGAGGAGGAGGGCCTCATGATCTATAGGGTCCCACACATGGTTCTGAGCATCGTTTGTGAGACTAAAAATAGCCCAACTTGACTACTGGACACATTTTTTCGACACTATTCCTAACGTAGACCCACACGAGGTATCCGTTACTGGGCTTCAAATTCCTGCAAACGGTGAGGCTGAGGGTATATAAGCCGGGACCTCCAGAAGCCCAGCTCACACCTCGACTAACTCCTCCGGTTTTTCACTCGCCTTAGACAAGCGCAAGGTGAGTCCACGCCGGCGGGACGCATCTCCGCTCTACTCGGCGGTGCGCAGGGCCTGTGGAATACGTCGTGTGTTTGCCGAGGAGCATCGGGGAAAACCCGCCACGTGTTCCCGGATCAACATCTTTGTTGACCCCGGAACATTGCGATCGACCGGTCAGATTTGGAGAAGCGCTTTTGTAGCTTTTCGGTCCGGTGCCAGCGCGCTTCATTGGTTTCCTCCGGTTTTTAGCCAGCTCTCGCGGGCAAGGTTGGGTTTAGGGGGTCGAGATCGCAGGACTCAAACGCTGTTCCCGGGGGCCAACCGAACGCGTTGACCCAGAAACACATTTGACCTCGTGAGATGGGGAGCATCCCGCGGACGACTGCGTAGCTAGCGTCGCCTCGGATGGGGGGGGTTCGGGTGTTTCTGCGGTCCTCACCGGGTGTTTTTCTGTTTCCGCAGCTTCATCAGAACCAGAACAATGGCCGTCGCTGCTATGCTCGCCGCCGCTGATGTGGATGCTGCTCTCGCCGCCTGCCAGGGTAAGACGGCTCACGTTACAGCTCATCCCCGCCGGGGTGAATGCCGCGCGCAATAGCTGACATGTGGGAGTCATTAGCAACTGCTTAACAGATCAGCGGTTCGTGCTCATTCAGACGTTAATCAAAACGCTTCCAGAAGACTGATTTAGCTGTTGCTGATGACTTAAACCGAGTCTAAAGACTTCGTATGGACAAATAAACATAGTTCGATCAATAAATAATGCTCATAATGAATGTATAATAACGTGCGAGTTACTCAAATAGTAGTTTAATTGTGGTTTATTTTTGTAATTAATTTTGTAGTTGTCTATATTAAATATATTTGAATCAGTTCATTTTGTAATATGCTCTATTAAATTATAATCTGACTTTCGCAAACTTGATCTAAAAGCTTCTGCTTAAATGTACAACATTTAAGTACATAATAAAATACATTTTTAGTCAATATAAAATCTACTTTAATAAATGGACAATATTGACAGAAACACGAGGCCAATTTTATATATTATATGATAGCATTTGTAAACACAATCCAATGGTTTCTGCTTAAATTGACGATATTTTGTTTATAGTTGTCTTTTAAACTACATCATAAAATAAGTTTTTAGCAATATAAAATATATTTTAAGAAATGAATTGGACAATATTGACAGAAACACGCGGTTAGCATAGAAACAAACTCATTTTATGTATTATATTACATTATAACTGGAGTATTTCAAAACATAAAGCAAAGACTTCTGCTTAAATGCTTGAATTATTCTTTGGAAAAATTGGGTTTCTTTAAAACACTAAATTTTTAATAAGTGTAATAGGCTACTCCCTTGATGCTATTTAAAAAAAAAATGGTAAGCTGAAATGGCAACATCTAAACTGGCCGGTTTTATAATAAAAAAATATTAATGAACGTTGCCAAATCAACCCAAAACGCTCGTTTCTACCTAAATCGATGCACATTCGCTGATGAAATGAGGTAGAAGTAGCTCTTTGAGGTCACGATTGCAGGCTATCGGTTCATATTTTTTGTCAGTACACTTCTATGCGAGATGCCTGCTTTCCTCACCCAAACTTTCCTCTGCTCTCACGCAGCTGCCGACTCTTTCGAGTACAAGGCTTTCTTCGCCAAGGTCGGCCTGTCCGCCAAGTCCGCCGATGAGGTCAAGAAGGCTTTCGCCATCATTGACCAGGACAACAGCGGCTTCATTGAGGAGGAGGAGCTGAAGTGAGCCTCTTGACAGCTCTTTGTCTCCCGACGGCGTGAGACAGCGCTTTGCTAACGCTCGTGTGCTCTTCCTGTAGGCTGTTCCTGCAGAACTTCAAGGCCAGCGCCAGGGCTCTGACCGACAAAGAGACCAAGGCCTTCCTGTCTGCTGGTGACAGCGATGGTGATGGCAAGATTGGAGCTGAAGGTACACCAAAAATGCCATTTTTGGCACCGTTTGACATCTCAGATGAGATCTAGACAGGAAGTCAGCTTTTTAGGTTTTTGGGGGGGTTGTGGAGAAAGCTTGGGTATAAACCTTAGAAGTTAGGAGATATTATGATGATGGGATCGTTTAGTATTTCTTCTCGCGTAATATCACAACATAGCATCACTCAGGGCTCAACAGTAAGGATTATTTCTGCTTGTTTTGTCAGGTCCAAGAATTTCTAGTCACCAGAAATGCAGACATTTATACTGGCCTTTAAAAATCTAAATCTAGAGATGTACATATACATTTTATTTTAACATATTTAATATATAGTACTATTTTAACCCATCTGAACTTTTTTTAATGTCAATTTTAGATGTATTTTTATGTTTTAATAATTACTTATATATTTATTCATTTTAAAAGCCAATTGTATATACAAATATATATATATATATATATATATATATATATATATATATATATATATATATATATATATATATATATATATTTACACATTTATTAATGTGCATGTTTTATATTATATTTCCTACATATTTATTTTAAAATTTACACATTTATTCCATTTTATACAAAGAAAATGTGCAATAATATTTTTACATTTTCTTATAAATTCTAAATGTAAATTTAGATTTGTAAATATATATATTTTTTATTTTAAAAATTATTTTTTTAATGAAAATATAATACTATTATATTATAATAATTTACACACGTTTCATTTTTTCATCCAGTTTGTAATTTTTCGCATTTTTCCATCAAATTTTAGGCTTTCTTTATAATGAATAACCTTTAATAACCATGCATGCCACCAAGTGAGACAAATTTAAATTAAATTTCCGAATGTATATGTACATTTTTATATATATATATATGAAAAAAGTAACCTATTCTTAAGGATATTAAGACTATCACACATCATTCTCGTGATTTTAACAATAAATAAGGGTAAAAGCATACTGGATTATTTTAACGAGCTAACAAGCTGCCAAAATACTTCCAGTACTCACAAAGCAGACGTACTGTAGGGCGAGCGACAGTGCCGTAAACTGAGTGGTGACTCTCTCACACTGGCCCGAGGCCATCAGGCCATTCTTATCCCCGAGCTCTGCCTCTGTCACCGTCTGTTTACTTGGCAGCATCCGCCGAAGCTCCGCCATAGCGTAGGATGTCGAGCATTAGTGCAGTTTATGAACACTAACAGTCCCCTGACGGTATTTGGAAATGAAATTGATGATATGTGCAGAACTGCCTAACGCCGGTCTCATCTCTGTCTCACCTCACAGAGTTTGCTGCTCTTGTAAAGGCTTAAATTTTCATCCGACCAAGACCCTTCCAATACCAAGGAACCAGAACTCACGACAGCTCACACCTTTCTCAGCCGAACTTTTTTTTTATACGATCTTATTTATGACTGACTTTGGACAGTTGACTCAGTTTTGAGTACAGCGTCTGGATGAGGGTACTGTTTGTGTTAGTTGGATGTTGTATTTCAAGCCCATTGGCTTGTGCACATGTACTATCTTGAATGCACTTCTGGGGAAGAGTGAAAAACAAGGAATAAATATAGTTTTGGTGTAACGTGTCTTTGAAGCTGACTCTTTCGGGGTCCGTCGAGCCGGGCGTCTTTTCTCGTGATAACGCACTCACACAGTCAGGGATGTCCCGCGGGCCGCTTTTGGCACGAGGCTGGCCGAGGGAAGGCCCGGAGATCTGCTGAGATGCACTGGAAGGGATTTGCAGAGGATAGTTTTCACATGCCCAATTAGAGTCCATGGCAGCTTCTTGAATGCTCAGAATAGCTCATCGAACACTCGAACAAAGCGCCGGCCAAGCTCAGTCGTCCAGAACCCATTAAAAGGCCCGCATTAGAGCAACTGGCGATGCTTTTGCAACAATGCGCTGTTAACCGTAACGGTCAATCAAACTTTCGACGTTCCCAATCAGACTTTTAAATCGTTTACCTTACAGACAACTCTTATAATTATCCTCGTCGCTAATTTAGAGTGACTACCGTCCCGTATTTTAAAATAGGTACGAGTATTTGCCTTGCTTTGACCCGTTTGACCGCAGATCCCGCCTTCTTGCACGCGATTGGTCGCTCGTGCACCACACCTGCACGCCATTGGTCAAACCGCATGTCAATCATTTTTCCATCAAAAAAGTAAAAAGAAAAACAACTGATGAAACGAAAGCGGGACATTTTAGGCTATTTAGAAATGCTGAAAAGAGCACTTGTCTAATAAAAGTTTTAGTGAAAGAGCTGATCTTCCTGACTGTAAAACCGGTCAAAGCCGGATGAACTCTGGCGCCCTCTGCTGCTTGAACGTCGCACGCGACCATCACGAGCGGATTAATAGTAATAAACTTTATAACACACCGTGTACATTCACAAAAAAATACTTAAAAGAGTCGAAGCCGCTGCTTTTTGACAAGTTCTATGAAAAAAGGGTTCAAGCTAATAGTGATTTAGCCACTTTACATTAGTACAGTTGGAGATTAACGCATACATTCAGGTCATGAACATAATGCTAATAAATGAGGGATGGGAGTTAACCAAAACAGATTTTTATTAAAAAATTTTTTTCATACAGAAAGCAGCATTAAGAGAAAACCTTTTTTTAATGTGGTAAAAATCTAAAAGGCAGCAAGCACAGACAACAATCTCATGCAAAATGAACTACTGGTGCTATTTTGAAGCATTTCACATTGGAACTAATAGTAATATAACCAGTGACATAAAGCAAGCACAGCCGGAGAGTCCATACCCAGAGCACAAACTGAAATGTCCCTTTGAAAGGCGTCCCGAATGTCTCCCTTCATATAACCCGGTGAGCAAGCGTCCATAGGAATACGTCCATGCACTATCAGCAGCGTGTATTATTAGCACACGCCGGGTATATGATGGGCTTTTTTTTCAAACGCACCTTTTAAGCATCTTCATTTTTGGAGGATAAATATAGTACAGCGCGTCCGCTGGGCGCATGTCAACTGGCCGCTCGGGTGTCTATTACGTTACGATTCATATTTGGAGTCGCTGAAGGTATATAAGGGGGAGATCAGGGGCCCGGAGACCACTGCAGTTCACAGCTCGAGTCTTCTGAAACTACCTTCAGCGCCAAAAGACAAAAGAGGTGAGTTTGCATGAGCCGGTCAATAAAAAATAAAAAAAAACTGGACCTGTCAAATAATGGAAAATGAAAAGCTTACGCATCCTAAATTTTCTCTTCGTATGAATCAGCTGTGGAATTTTTTTTATTTTTGCCCGCTGGTTTATTTTAAGAGGACACACGCCGGACTCTCTGGGACATCTTTAACGTCCTCGTAACTCGAATCCACATTCTTCCCTTTAAAAAATGGGATTTGCACGGTCGATGGCATGAAATTAAAATATTATTAGGTGAAACCCGGTCACATTAGGAGGGGGTTGGGGGGCAAACTGGACTGAACGCACACGTGCTTTTTTGGAGATTGCGTGTGATCTTTCCTGTTTTAATCTCCTTTCAGCTAAAGATGGCCTTCGCCGGAGTCCTGAACGACGCTGACATCACTGCAGCACTGGAGGCATGCAAGGGTGAGAGAAACTTCTATTAAAATAAGATTGGTTTGAGATCCGTTCGGCCGAAGCCCCCCCAAAAACGAGAGTCTCCCCGTGTTTCTCGCGCAGCTGCTGACTCCTTCAACCACAAGGCTTTCTTCGCCAAGGTCGGTCTGACCAGCAAGACCGCCGACGACGTGAAGAAGGCTTTCGCGATCATCGATCAGGACAAGAGCGGCTTCATCGAGGAGGACGAACTGAAGTAAACGGCCTTTTAAAATAGCCAAACGGGACGAAACGAGATCTCTGTTCTGGTGAGCTCATTCAGACTTGTGCGTTCGCAGACTGTTCCTGCAGAACTTCAAGGCTGACGCCAGGGCCCTGACCGACGCCGAGACCAAGACTTTCCTGAAGGCTGGAGATTCTGACGGCGACGGCAAGATCGGAGTTGACGGTCAGTCCCATTCACGATCGCTCCCTGCCTTAAAAAAACATAAATAAATACGACAAACGCACCTCAATGCGATTTTAACACGCCGTCTGTTTCTTTCCGACAGAGTTCGCCGCCTTGGTTAAGGCATAAATTGCTTCTGACCAACAACACCTCTTGCTCTGAAGGAACAACTTTGCCCAAGACCTCCCATTTTCATCTTACTATAAATAATTTTTATACTCATGATGCTTATGAGAAGTTTCCTCCCATGCAGCACACTGTCAAAACGATGACTTGCGAATGTAGCGGTTGTGTCTCCTGTCTTAAATATGAACTTTGCTTACTGTAAAATCTGATGCACTTTTACGGGAACGGATGATACGAAAAGAATAAATATTCTTTTTCAATACAGACCCCTTTTCGTTCCTTCTTGCGAATCTGCTTTTCACCCCCAGCCGCACGCAGAAGGTTTATATAACCACATTTCCATTTCAGTCAAATAAAATGAAATTAAAAAAAACATGCGGTGGATTATTCAGGCATGCAATTACCTAAAAAAGACATAGTTTTATCCGGTATCGGTGCATTAAATCGATCAAAAGTGACAGTGGAGTCATTTATAATAAACTATTAGGAAAGTATTACAAAGATTTTAATTGCTCACAGACATATTCATCCGTTCATACACACAAAGCTTTCCCACGAGCCTGTATTTCATCTTACCTCCGCTAGATGGCGGTACTTCACAAGGACTGCATGCATTTGGAATAAGTGCACAGAAAATTATTGTAAAATCATATCATAAACATTTCAACTTTCCCAAAAACAAACAAACAAACAAAAAACCCCAGCACCCTTTAACGGACATCTTTTTAACTAAATGAATAAGATTTCTGGCGACTATTTGAAAATCTTGATAATGAGGGTGCAGAAAAAATAAATAAAACAATAATAATAATAATAATAATAATAATAATAATAATAATCACCTTTTAGGTTGTTAGCAATGCACATTACTAATCAAAATGTACACCTTAATATATTTACGGTGGGACATTTACAAAATATCACGGAACATGTTCCTAATTGTTTTTTTAAATAAAAGAGAAATCCATCATTTGGACCCACACAATGTATTTTTGGTTATTGCTATAAATATCCCCCAGGGACTCGTTTCGTGGTCCGGGGTCACACATTTACCCCTAAAAGCTGCCTATCAGTAACCGCAGAGCATAGCGACATTCATCTTTAAGCTGCTACCACAAAACTTCCGGAGATATAATAACGCCACTTAAAAGGCGCTGCTGCGCCGCTAATAAAAATTAGCATGCTAAGCTAGTTAGCCTCCGACACTAAAAGCAGCGGAGGGCTGCCAAAAGAGACACCTTAGTAGAGGTCAATGTTGTGTAACTCGGTGCTCGCAGAGAATATAAGCAAACGTAAATGAATAAATGATTTCTGAGTAACTGTATAGGATATGAGGTATCATCATGGCCCGTGATGTCAGGTAAGCGGCACCTCTGTATCCGGTGTCCTTGTCGGCCCCCGGGCTCTCGGGTTTCTCTCCGTGCAGCATCTCGCTGGGTTATCCCACGCGCGGAGTGTCCCGGAGCATGTCGCGGCGAACACCTCGCCCTAATGAATTTAAACGGGCCACGTGCGCCCTCGCAACTCAATAGGCACGCGAGCACGCGTTAACGCGGTCTTTTGTGGCGCACTCAAACATGACTTGTCCATGTAAACGCTTATAGAAGCCGACACTGGCAGGTGCGCCGCACTTCCTGCGACAGATGCATTAGTGAAACGAAGGAAAAATCCTCACGTGCGATGTAAAAGCACAGGTGACACGAAACGCGTGCACTGAGGGTCTGGCGCGTGCAAGAAGTTTAAAAAAAAATAATAATAATTGCAGCAAAGGTGCGTTGAAAGGACGCTGAAGACATATTGGAAAGTGTTAAGAAACTGTTTAAAAGATTACTCATTCGACTAAATGCATGAAAACGTAAATATTGAAACAAGCTTATTAGGATGCATTTATTTGACCAAAGTAATATTGTGAAACATTATTGTGATATCAAATAGTTTTAATTTATCCCTGTCATGCAAAGCTGAATTGTCAGCGTTATTGCTCCAGTGTTCAGTGTCACAGGAGCCTTCAGAAATTAATATAATATACTGATTTGCTGCTCAAGAGCAATTGTTTCACATGAAGAGTTCATTTAAAAAAAAAAACTGATTAAATTTTTATGAATTTTCATAAATCATGCTTTTATTGTGTCATATATATATATATATATATATATATATATATATATATATATATATATATATACCTGTTTTTGCAAATGAACTATTCAAATTTTGTAATATTATAAATGCATTTAATATAATCTTGAACAATCTCATGCCATGCATAACTACTAAATAAACTGGTTTCTTAAGAAAAAAAAAAAAAAACCTGCTAATTATTTACGGGTTACAGTATTACGCATGCAGTGTAACTCAGAGAAACTGAATATTTCCACTTGAGTAAAACCTCTTGATTAAAAGAAGCCAATGCGCGCGATGGAAAGGTGCTGTCATTCAGTGCAAGCATCCATCCAACACCGTTCACTCGTATTTCTCTGCTTGCAGCCCCTCAAAGCATGCCGCGGTATGACTAGAAAAGTCAAATGAATATCAGTGTCGACATATTAGACACCTGAAGAGAAACTGTCAGTGTATCTGTTACACACGTATGAAGGATGCGCTGCCTGTAACCCCATCGCACCGATGGAAACAACACCTCGAATTAATTGTAACGTGGGATTTGGTGACAAAAAGGTTTTTTTTTGGCAGCGTCTTTTTTTTTTTCTTTTCCTGCACTTGAAACCATAAAGCGCTGACATATTGCACCCTCTTACATAATATATGCGTCTAGCAGGTGCATTTTAAACATTGATTACAGCGTGCTACTGAGCACCAGTCAAAAGGTGACCTTGTATCCCTGAATCAGCAGAGAAAAAAAATGACAGCTCGCTGTTTGTCTGCCTATGGAGGGCGAGATGGGAAGGAGAAACTCTCTATAGCTATAGCTGCGAATTAGTTTTGCATCCGGTGGATTGCCGGGATATTCAATATTGAAAGATATTGAGTCAAAATAAATCCAGTGCAGGTTACGGGGTTTATAAGAAGCAATAGATTCGAGCCGACGCGAGGAAAGGTGGTTTTCGAGAAATGCAGTATAAAAGCGATTATATAATATTCTAATGAGGAATTTAGAACGAGCTCATGTAAAGCAGAAGGGAAAGAGGGAGGGATGGCCTGCCCGACCTGAGAAGAGGAGAGCGGGAGCGAGGGCTCTGTGATCTGTGTATTAAGATGCAGGGCGGGAGGGACCTGACAGCAAAGCATTTATTACTTAATTTGCCTTTTACAAGGGCGTCGCAGATGTCTGAGGGCTGGCCCACGCACACACACGCACGCACACACACACACACAGATATAAATAGTACAGGTTAATTAGTTAGGTAAGTAATTTGAGCCAGGGCCTGGCAGTTAGAATTTGATCCACAGACAGGTAACTCAAGAATTAGCCATTGTCACTGCCTTCAGATCTATATAAATCGCACCTGGACAGACTCGCAGTCACCACTCAGCCTTACTTCTGTTGACTCGCCTGCCGGGAGAACTTCACTGAGGTAAGCGCCCCCCGCTCTCTCCGAGAGAGCCCGGACAGCTCTTTTTCGTCGCGCATTGCTTTATGTTCGGCTTTAGGAGAATTATCCTCAAATTGCACGCAGTTCAAGAAGGAAAACCGCACCAGAGCTGCATGCCTATGAACGTTTTCGTGAAAATAGCATTCGAATACACGTATAGGCGCGGCTTTAGAATGAAAATTGCTATGAAAAAGCATGCAGAAAGATCAATATGATATATATATACGTATACAGTAGTCAACATTTGAAGTGGATCAAAACCTTTCATTCAATCTAAAACCTAAAACCAGTATTTGTTCTTGTCTTCCACTTCAAATGCTGACTATTATATATATACAGACACACACACACAGTATATGTATATTTTATTATATTTTGTCTCTAGAATCTCAGTTCAGTCCAGAGTTCAATTTGTCAATTTGTATCTTTAGTCGATTTTTATTTGTTTGTTTTATTTTATTTTCAACCAAGCAAGATGTGCTCACATGCAGCCCAGCCCTGTTTGGTGTATTAAAATGAACTGTATATTATATAATATTTCTCTTCTCCTCCATGCAGGACCATGTCACTCTCATCTATCCTTTCCGCTGATGCCATCGACGGTGCGCTCAAGGACTGTCAAGGTAGGAGACGCGACCATGCCCATAACATGATCAAGAGGCGTAGAGACGTAGTAGAGACGGGGTGTTTTGAAAGAGGTGCGAAGGAGGAGATTTACGTCAAAGTTGAGGGTCCCTCACTGAAAAGAGGAGGGGGTTTAAGACATCATCTGAGAGATCAAGGGTCTTCATGTCAAGATGAGGAGGGGGACCACTTTAAGTGGCGAGGAACACCATCAGATCTGATAGTATGTGGACAACCTGGTAGTCATGTGACTTTTACATGTTCACAGGTCGTGTGACTTACGTGTTTGTGCAATTGAAAATGGTGTTAAAAGTCTTCTTGTCGTTTGTTTTTTATGAAGTCCAGTGGTTTTTAAATCAAGAGCTTGTTTGGCACAGGGCGTAGGAGTTTGTGCCTTTGGGGCAGATTAGGACGTTTTCGTGAACGTCCGGCTTCGGCTCCTGCTTCAGTGGCGGAGTCAGATTTCACAGTCACGTTTTTAATCGTTTGCTTCCTTGGTCTCCTTCCAGCTCCTGACTCCTTCAACCCCAAAAAGTTCTTCCAGCTGTGTGGTCTGACAAAGAAAAGCCCTCAGGAAGTGAAGAATGTCTTTAACATCTTGGACAACGACGCCAGCGGCTTCATCGAGGAGGAAGAACTCAAGTACGACCTTTCGCATGCAAAAACTTCCTATGAGCCAGATAATTGACAGGATCAATGCAGGAACAAGAGATCGCAGCCTTTTATCTCACTGGGCTTTATTAAGTATTCAAAAACAGACAGGGATTACCTAGACGCTGCCTTTTATTTAAGAAAGACTCTTTATCCTCCTGCTTTGAACGCATCCTGTCTCTGTCTGGGGGTGATGCGGGTCACGAGACGATGCTCTTTCTGATGTCGTTCCAGGTTTTTCTTGCAGCGGTTCTCGCCTGGAGCTCGCGTGCTGACCGATAAAGAGACAAAGGGTTTCCTATCGGCAGCCGACGACGACAGCGATGGCAAGATCGGAGCAGATGGTAATCACGGCTTTTATATACTATTTCCGTCATTCATAATTAACGCCCAGTCGATCCGGACAGTTTGGAGACGATTGTATGAATGAACTGTGTCTCTGGTCTCTTGCAGAATTCCAGGCGATGGTTCTGTCCTGAACGATCAGTACGCAGCTCTCCCCTCTCTCGTACTCAGATTTCATTTCAATTCAGCAGCAGTCCCGCCACTCGATACACAGGTGTTTTTGTTTCCGGGGACCCCCAGGTCAATAGAGTCCACACAAGGCAGACGCACGCTGTAAACAATGCAGTTTTTATTTGGTTTTCGATTAATGCAGAGGGGCGCACATGGGCACTGACCAAGCGTAAAACTACCTGAAAATTATTATTGAAGTGAATAAATAAACGGCTCAAAATATTTCAAACGTTGTCTGTTTTTTTTCTTATTCCCGGCCGTCAAATGTGTGAACGTTTGATGAACACGAGCTTCACGACGAAGCCACTTCGGACGAAAGTGTGGGATTAAAATTAAATCGAAACGCCGAAAATGACACGAAAACGAAACTGAAATGTGAAACATCGACGAGGTTTTCGGATGGCGAGCTCCGGATGATCACAATAAAATTCTACTTTAATAAAACAGTTAGACCAGACTTGCATTTGATAAGTGAATGAACAGTGACAATGATAATAGTTCTATCATAAATGGCTTACGTTTCGTTTTGTTCATTTGATATATTAATAATAAATAGACTGAAACAATCAATCAATCGCAGCTAAAGACTGAAATCGCAGTAAAATGATACCCCACAAAGGAATCCCATTATAAACGCTGGTAATATCGGGTTTACCTCGTAAAGTGCCTCATTCAATAACCAATGCACAAAGGCAAAGACGGAGCTTGAGCAAATATTATTAGGAGAACTATGGCTGCTGTCAGTCATCAGCTAGCACGCACAGTTTTGCCCTTTAAAACACACACCGAACACACATTACATTAAACATCTTCCAATCTCTCCTCAACGTGAATATACTATTATAGCGATATATAATGCTACAGGGGTATTGGTTTGTGCTGCATTCGAGAAAATCCGCAAAAACGACCTGGCATTTCACTTTTGAAGCTGACGGGGTATTCGCGGCACGCGGTCAAAGCTTGCTACACGACCCCTTAGCAATCGTTGGCTTCTAACCCACGTCTAGCTCAGTTTTGCTCATCCATCCCGTCGCTGTCGGCCGCTGGTGGACATTCCCCGCACCGCCTTCAGCCTGCTGTAATTCGGCCCCTCTGCAGGGATGCATTTTCCACACAAATGCATGTTTTCCCAAACAGTAAGCTCCCCGTAGACCGTAATAGCTAAGAATTACACGACAGGACCTAGAATTAGAGCAAGGCATGTTGACCACTAGACACCACACCCTGACATTAGCAGCCTTCTGCTTCATCGACGTGGTCTTACCTGTAACCTTAACAGAAGATACTTTGATCCGAACTCAACTCGAGTGGTGTATGAGAGACAAAATGACACTGTCTCCAGAGATTTCACAGGTGAAGTCTAGAGAATAGTGTTTTACTGTAAGAACTGTTTGGCAAATTGTCGATATTTGCTGTGATTATAAACTATCTCAACTGTAAACTTATTGTGGTGAAAGACAACGTCTTTAATAACGTGATTCGCACTGTGGCTCTCAATATCGCGCACCTTATTTCACTAAAAGGTGGAATGTCTCCGGAAGTGTTATTAAAATTTACGTTTAGATTTATATAATATAAATGATACTGTATGTGTGCGTATTTATATACACGTAACAAATATACACAGCACACGCATATACATTATGTTAACAAAAACTTTTACTTTGGATGAGGTTAATCGTTTGACAGCACTGAAATACATACGGAAATAGAAATAGAATGAAATTTATAAACCTTACGGCGGCTTTCGTGCTGTAAGTGAGGTGCGCCGCAGGGATATATAGGACTGGGGGAAGTCAAGGATAACACTGATCGGGGGATACAATAGATCATGACCCCTAAATGGTCAGAAAGCATGCCTTGTAAACAGGAAGGAAATCGGAGACGTCAGGTCCAGGCTGACTCTTTGGGCAGCAGAGCGGGATCATGTGACAAGGGCGGGCGAGCGGGACAGCTGTGACAGTGCAGTCTATACTGTACAGACCCGAGCTGCAGGAGAAACAGAAGAGAAAACACAATCAAGGCAAAAAGACGAGTTTTCACAAACTGCTGAATGCACGCTAAAGAGTTACACTCGGACTGTCTCGTTGTGTAAAACATACAACATGACATGCAATACGGTGCAGAACTATGCTAAACGAGAGGAACCTACAGATTTTGTGTGCTTTTTTATGTGCATATTACAAATTCTGAGTTTGATCGATTTTAACAATTTGACCCTTTGGATTTAGTTCACAAAAATTTAAAGAAAATTAACAAGAGAACATATGATATTAAAAACTTGTCATTAATAGCATTGGAGGTAATAGGAGTGTAAGGTACATCCGAGTAAAACGGCTCTGAAGTTAGAAAAATGTAGAACGGGGCTTGATTTCGTCCTTCGGTAGTTGATTGGATCGTTGGAAGACGGGCGTTGCTAAAAAAAAGGAGGCAGATTTGAATGCCTGAGCTGTGGAGGATAACTCTCCACCGGACTCGCCGATTTTTTAACAAGGAGCTCGACGACGACGAGAACAAAAAGGTACATTTTACGCAAGGAAGGAGACATGATTTTTTTTTTTTATATATAATGAAGTCACAGATAAATTATTTATCTTTAACAGTATTCCATAAAAAAAAAGAGTTGTCAATTTCAATTTCATGCCGACTTTAACTTTAACAATATTGTCCTTTTTTTGGTGTAAACTCTTAAAATAAAACAATTTACAATTAAAAGCTTAACGGGAAGTATTTCGAAGAGCTGATACGCTTTTGTTTTCCCACAAAAGCAGTTTATTCAGCATAGTGAAGCCTCTCTTCCATTGACATCCATTCATTTAGTTTTTTTTCGAAAACAAAAATTTAAAAACATTTCTTTTTTCAGTACGACTCTCATGTAGTCTTTCTCTTAGAGAAAATGTCATAGCAAAATGATTATTATTTTATGTATAAAGCGTATAAGTGTGAGTGATTTCTTATTTAATCTAAATATTAAATATGCAGGTCAAATTGACCCACAAACGTCATAATCGTAATATAAAAGTTTTGCAAGCATGTTCACACACACACACACACACACACACACACACACACACACACACAGAGTATCCAACATTGGCATGCTTCTTCAAGGTACTAAATTTTTTTTTAAAAAATCATATTTTACCAGTATTTCCGACACCTCTCAAAAATCGCTTCGGGCCAAATTTGACCCGTGACATAAAACAAGGCTTAAAAGGAATCACGACAGAACTTTTCGGAGATAATTATTGAGACTTGTCTTCTGATATGATCTTGGCACCCCTAGCACATATCATCTATTTTAAAGACTCTAATTTATGGTATTAGTACACATACGCGTCTACACCACAACCTCGATCCTGCATCGTCCATTTTTGCATATCAATACCACAAGTTTTCATTTTTATTTGGTGCACTGTTTATACGCACATTCATGAGATCGGGTAGTAGTCACTATACTATAAATGTGTCACCCATTATGCAATTTTCTCAGTAAATGAAATATTTCCCGGCTACGGTTATTAAGGTCTACGGCAGAAATAAATGTCCACATTGTAAACAGTCTAATGCATAATTAAGCACCCCGATGTCACCTCAGCTCAGCGCGACTATAATGCACATTTAATGATAATCCCGTGTAATTAACTTAAGCTACGGTGAACAGTATCAGATGCATTTTATCAATAGATGTGGCCCGAGCACTTGACATCTGGGTCATGCGTGGGGGCCACGAAGAAACCTCAAGAAAGAGGGGAGATCGGATGCCACGGGTTTGAGTCAGCGGCGTACCCTGGGTGGGATTATCATCTGAAACTCGACCAGGGCTTCCCAGCGAGATTTGACGAGCGGGTTTAATCATGGCTGTAAAAGAACGAAGTGAATAAGTAACGCTGGCCAAATTTCTTTTGTCCTGCCGTAGATAGACGCGCTGGTTCCAGCGTCTTGTGCCCGCTGTCTCCGGGCTGCTCAATAATTGATGCGCCTCGCTTCATTGTCACCAAAAACTCATAGCAAGGAAGGAGTGTCAGGGTCGTCTTACTTATTAAAGGTCTCTGAATCTTTAATGGGCACCTCATCCTCCGTGATAACACACGATTTCACAGCTCCAGGGTGTTTGTTTCAGCTAGACGGCGCATGAAGGAGAAAAAAACAGTAATTACAGATCGGGATGAAGGGGGATTACCTGCTGCAGGCCGTGTTATTATTCAGATCCGATTCGATTTGGGCTCGCCCCCGAGACCCGGAAAAAAGCACAAGCATCATGAAAGTTTTAAGCGTGGTGGAAGATAAAGGTTGGGTGGATTCTGCATGGCCGGCGGATCATGTATTATGCAGCGCGGGCTTCTGGCCGGGGAGTCAGCTGCTATTGTTTAACGTCTGCGTAGGGTTACATGCCGACACTTTATGCATTATGAGAAATCTCAGCCAGGGTTGGGAACGACATCGGCTCTGATACGGGTCAGTCCTCTGAGGCAGGACGTCACGCGCGTTCCGCATTCGAAAGTATGGGAAACATAAGACGTCGAAATAAGCACACGCGACTATTTCGGCTGATGCTGCCAACATGAAACATGGAAAAACTGAATAACTTGATTTTCAGTTGAATGCGCGCTTGTAGTGCACTTCAGATCATAAAAGTATTTCAAATCTGTCCTTGGAGTTCAAATAATATTAGCGGAATAAAAGATGCGCGCATTGAAAGTCCTATTAAAAAGCTTTTAAGGGTACTAAAATACAAAAATGTGTTAAATGTAACAATAAATTATGCATAATTACATGCAAATAACCCTATAGGAAGTACGTGTGGCTGATTAATATTACTATTAAGGACGCCTTCAAATAAAGTGCAGCCAAAAATGCTTCCTTGAAATACAACACAAGTACAGTATAAGCTTAAAAGTTACCACAGTTTTAAAAATAAAGTCTCCATAAGGTTATTGAAGGTTCCCCAGAGAACCTCACAGTGAACAGTTCTTAAATGAGCACTGTTAGTAATCTAAAGAACAATCATCAACTAGAAAGAATCTCGTGTGGAATGTAAAAGTTCCATGGATGCTGAAGGTTCTTCACGAAACCATCAATGCCAACAAATAGCCTTATTAAGGAACGCATGCAGTAATTTCTGCTTTACAGTTTGACCTCTGGGTCACAGAAATGCAGATATCCAATTACTTTAAAATGACGTCTCCATATTATAGGGAGAACGTCGGTGCAACACTTTCGTTTGTATTTGCTCGCCTTCGCAAAAGCAAATGCATGCAAAGCGACCCATCGTGTGAGGAGCCGTAAGGGTTTTCAAAAGCACGTCAAGCTGGTGAGCCGCGAGGTTTCGCCAGTCTCGCGTTTAGGGTTTCCCTTGTGAAAAAGAAGCTTCATTTTAAAATGTCCTTTACGCGTGAACTGAATGAAATGCATGTCACTCACCATCAAATTAAAATGCATCACATAACTGAAATGTATAATAAATGCAATCGGTAAACTCGACTACGTCGTTTTAAGTAATCTCACGGTAAAAGGAATTTGAAGTGCACTTTTTGATCGGTTGATTTGCCCTTTAATTTTATTCACAATTTGTTTTTTTGACATTTTGCGGGTGATGAAATTATATCTGTTAATTGTAGTCAGTGTGAACTTTTTTCATTTGTACAAATAACTAAACTCTCTCTTTTTTTCCACCTGAACTTCCTCCCGCTTGACCTGTCGGATGTGGCAGCCCCAGGTCACCCGTTCATGTTCTTAAGGCATTCAAATGCTGAGGAATGCTTCATTTGACAATGAAAGACCATTCAAATCTTGAGGGATACTTCATTTGATAATAAAAGAAAAGCCTGTGTTGGCATTACAGTCATCCGAACGTATGCGACGCAGATTGCGTTGAGGATTTAGCGCAGGCCAGGAGACAAAGCAAAGCAACTGTGACTAAATCGTCCGTTCAGTGCTGGTCAATATTAAATGGCTCACCCTTAAACTGCTAAGCTTTGCATTAACTCGATCCATGCGATCGGTCCCGTGTTTATCAGAGATGCTCAGAGTTCAAGGCCCTGTCAAACCCCGACACAGACTGGACACAGGACCTCGCCCGGGCTCCGTTTCTCACCTCCGCTCCGGTTTCTAACATGACTGCAGCAGTCTCCGTTGGGTTCGGTTTCGACCCTGCGGCCATCAGATCTTCTCATTACCTAACAGGGTTCTACACGACACAGCCGTCGCATCTCCGGGACCTGGGCAAACAGTGAATTATTAAAGCGTAACAAGCTGTCGGGACACCGAACTCAATTGTGCGTTTTAATTAAATGTCTCCCTCTCTCGCTCCGTTCTGCGGACGGCGACACGCTCCAGTGTTTCCCCTTGAACAAGCGGGGAACATTGGAAATGGAGCGTTTGCATCTGCCCAGGCAGCGTGTCGACGTTTATTACTGCTAATGTTTTCGCGAAAAACAAATAATCTGTCAGATTGCACAGTTTGTTAGAGAGGGCTGAGCTATTAACTGTGTCGAACGAGCACTTGGTGGCCTACTTAAGCATAAAGCTATAATATAATATTCATCAAATAAAGCGAACTTCGTGATCAAGTTTCTCTTTTTGGTACACGTTATATAATACAGTAACAACATGTTATAATTAAAGTGCATTTTGATCATTTTAATAATCATTGGTCATGCTGTAAAACTTATTTCGATCTATACTAAAGCATATGCGACGTACATGATTTACTGTAGTGTGTTGATATTACATTTAAAGCGAATGTATTTTAATTGTGCTAAATTGCATCTCCGTCATAATCACATAATACACTGAAATGCAAAAGTATATTTTAGCTTACTGTAAATGATTGTTAGTACACTCAGCAGCCCATATTTTAAAGACAATAGAAATAAGTATGAAATTACATAATTAAGTGGGTCAATAAAATACATTCACGTTCAGCTAATTGCCTTTATTTTGCATTTGAACTATGCAATGCATTTTAATTTACTTGCGTGTATACTTTTAAAGCGTATTCTTCTAAGCAAGCTTGCATTTTAAAAGGAAGCTTTCTCCTAAATAGCGTGTAATTAATTGTCTGCAAACGTTACATTTGGTTCACACTTAAGTGTATCTTAACTTTTACATCGCAACTGCCCTAGCAACCAACTAGCAACCAGCAATCTCTTAGCGTCACCCTCAGAACCAGTGAGAACACCTTAGCAAAGCACACGACAACCGCGTTTATTAGCAACCACTTGGCATACTCTAAAAGCCAAAAACGTAGCTAAAAGCTCACAAACACTCCTTAGCAAACGTATGTAGCATCAAGCACACATTAGCACTTTGGTGGCAGGTTGCCTTTAGTAAATATTTGTGCTGTTTTACTCGTAATAAAAGGGCCGGTGGCCAGGTCTGCGTGTTGCTTGGGCGCACGGTGTATATAAACACGTGAAGGCTTGCTATGTCCTCCTGACCCTGCTGAGGTTAACCTCAACAACTCACGAACACGTAAACACCGTTCCCCTCATCACACACAGCGGGGCGGATCAGCGGCTCAGCAGTAAATGAGCAAACGCAGGGCTTCGGGTGGCAGAACAGATCACAGGTGTGCTGACAGAACACAGCCACCGTCCCAGAGCTGATGAGTGCCGAGACAACACACACACACACACACACACACACACACGCACGCACAATAACACGCACAGCAGGTTGCATGCTAAGGGAACTAGTCCTACACATGACTGAACACATCCCAGGCACACTAATGCTGTTCATGGCTGTAAATCAGACAGTTGTTTGTGATAAGGATTTTCAGAAACCGCTCATAACTAAACATGTTTCAGTTCATAAAATACATTAACTTTAAAACTGATTGTAGCTAGCTAAAAGCCATTAAATTTGGGCCCTGATTGAATTAGGCCAGAAATGATACAAATAGGTATGTACCTTGTTTTCATCAGTTTGTATATATATATATATATATATATATATATATATATATATATATATATATATATATATATATATATATATATATATATATATAATGTGAAGGAAGTGTTTAAAGTTGTCCTGTTGCTGTACATCAAACCAAACCCGTTTCAGAATCCATCCACTGAAGTCAACTGCACTGAAACAAACGTCTTTGACTGGACTTCTGTCTCTTCTGTTGTAGCGTGCTGCCCTCTGCTGGACATCAGCACTAAACTGGACAGTGAAAAGAAGAGACTAGAAAAGTGTAGTTAGATAGAGAGACAGACAGAGAGAGATAGATAGATAGATAGATAGATAGATAGATAGATAGATAGATAGATAGATAGATAGATAGATAGATAGATAGATAGATGGACAGATATAGATAGATAGATAGATAGATAGATAGATAGATAGATAGATAGATAGATGGATAGATATAGATAGATAGATAGATAGATAGATAGATAGATAGATAGATAGGCTACTATAGGCTTATACTGCTCAATATAATACATGATAAACTTATATAGACCATTAAAAATTATTTTACATATAATTATGTAATATGTTAACCCCATTATACTGAGAAAAAACAATAATCTTACAATTCAGTTTTGTAGGTTTATAAATCAATATACAAAAAAACGTTTCCCAGAATAGAAGATGCATGAATTCATCCTTTTCCTATTTTTCTACATATCTACAAAATTCCGCAGCAGCACCTTGTCAGTAAGGACGTCGCTAAATCAAGGACTCTTATATCTGATCGTTTTAAGCGCTCCCAAAACGTTCAGGAACTCAATCGGACGCCTTCCTCTGGCGTCACTTCGCGCGACTGGAGCGTGTTCGTTCTCACCGGAAATGACGCACGGCGGCCTCTTCTCGCTCAGCAGCTGTTAGCTGGCCGCTAGACGGACTGTCGAGAAATCGACAAACCCCGTCAAAACTAGCATATCCGGATCGCGCGCTTTTATTTTGGCACCGGAGCGCTTTTGTCACCCGCCACCATGCCCATGTACAAGGTAAAGCCCGTCAGTCCCGGTGACATAAAGATTGATTTGCCAACGTGCATGTACGAGTTACCAAATATCCACGCGCAGGGAATGAACTGCGGGGAGCACGCGCTTCAGGTAATCGGAAACACATCAGCTCACCATTCAAACCACATATAAGAGCACTGAATCATAAAGATGCGCAAAACGCGCGGTGGTTAACGCGGAGGCCGGCTTTGTCTGATGCAATGTGCGCGCGCGCGCGCGTGTGTGTGTGTGTGTGTGTGTGTGTGATGATTGACAGCTGCGCTGCTCTGCGCTCTGGTATGAGAGGTCGGTCCTCCAGTGAGATGTTTGATTTCCTGGAGTCGCACTTTCAGTTTAACACGCTGTCAGCTGACGGCAACGACGACTCCCTGAGACGCTTAGGAAGCGGATGGATCGTTTTAGAAAGGGCGGTGGTGATGATGGGGTGAATTGATGTACCTGTTATTTACAGAAGGGTCCACCAGGACCCGGTTATAATGGGTTGCTGTTTTGCAGTGAACGCCCGAAGGCATCCGTGCTGATTGCTTGCGTCTCCTCTGGTCTGTGTCTCAGAACGGGGAGGTGGATCCTGCTCTGCAGGCGCTGGAGGACAGGCAGGATGAGGTCCTGAGACGTCTGCAGGAGCTGAAGGCCACGGTGGACGGGCTGGCCAAGACGGTGACCACCCCCGACGCCGACCTGGACGCCAGCACGCTGTCGAGCGCACCTGCTCAGCCTGCGTTCAGAGGAACGGCCCATCTAGACTCCTTACTGGGCAAGGTGAGCCATTAGATGATTCGGCCCTGTTCAGGTATTCAGCTTCATCGGCGTAAACGTGTTAGTCTGGTTAACCCAGCTAAACCGATTGCTCGCGTTCTGTTTAGCGGCCATAACTAGGTGTGGGGGTTACGATTAAAGTAATGCGTCGAGAATTCTATTTAATGTCACGGACGTGGCGTAATATTGATATAAATGTCGATGTTCGGTAGCGTTTTCGGTGCATAGTTCAGGAGAATTAAGACGTTAAACTCTCACAGTGGGCAGCATTTGAAGTGGATCGAAACAGTTATTATATTCTAATCCATAAATAAACCACATTTTTTCATAAAGTAAGTTAAAAGGCACAAGCTAGTCTCTTTGTTGTGTAAGTCACATTTATTAATTGCGGTCAGAAATAACGTAACATTTAACGCATAACAAGTATTTTGGTTCCCCTCACTGGTTCTTTATGAACAATATTTATCATAAGGCAAGGAGAATGCACTTTTGAAACTAACTTTCACATAAACTGATATATATATATATATATATAAGTCGCTTTAGAACATGAGGAGCGCAATTCAAGTTATATAAAGAATGCTAAATAATCCCGCGTATACACTGGGAGACGCAATAAAGCGAGATAAAGTAGATATTTTGATCACTCACGCTACGTCGCTGTGCTTATTGTTTGCACGTTTGAAATAAAAGTCATTTTAATCTGTGAAATATAACAAATTATTGCTATATGCCCGCGCTGCACTTTCAGCGAGAAGATGGTGCTCGTATAGTATTTGTATTTGCCGCTTTATGTATTTTAGACTGTTAAATACAAACTTATGTTTGTATATCCTCATAATATCGTCATAAATGCAGTAATTTATTAGTCTTAAGTGAAAGCAAACAGCTGAGAAAGTAAACACACGTGTAACTGTATATCAGATCTCGGCAGCTCTTAAAGTGACGGCAGTCTAATATTCCTGCTGTCTGAGGAAAAAAAAATCTCTCACGGCCCTTGATACTAAATCAGTTTTGTAACTTTAACCAGACGACATATTTAAACAAATTATTGACATTTCTTATTTATTTGTTCTGCTATAGTTTTTTTTTGTCCCGCTGCTTGCAATTAGTTAGTTAGTTAATTTAATTGCTGACTGTTTGCTTGTATTCGTGATCTTAAAGCTTTTTTTTTTTTTTTTTTTTTTTAGAATAGTATTTGTTTCATCACCCTCAGTTTAACCATTGAAAAAAATAAAATAATTTAAAAAAATAAAATATATATATATATATATATATATATATAATTTTTATTTATTTATTTATTTATTTTTAAACTGGATGGATGGAAACTCAAATGAGTGATAAATTAGGTGTCAGTTTGAAAACAGTTTCACATTTTGTATTTTTATATTTTTATATATATATAAACTAACTTATGGGTTTTTTTCACACATATTGTGTACACAAATATTTTATTTTACATGCTCTTAATTATAATTAATCATTTAACCCACTAGTTGTTCAGACAAAATTTTGATCAGTTGAAGTTCACACACACACACACCTTGGCTGAATTCCTTATTAACTACAGGTATGTTTGCTCATTCGCGTGGTAAATAACTCCACGTACTCACCGTTCGATCTCGCCCTCCAGGACCTGGGCGCGCTGAGAGACGTCGTGATCAACGCCAACCCTGCCCATCCTCCTCTGTCCCTGCTGGTCCTCCACGGCCTGCTGTGCCAGCGCTACCAGGTGCTCTCCAGCGTGCACGTGCACTCGTCCGTGAGCGCCGTGCCTCCCCCGCTGCTGTCCTGCCTGGGCCCGCGGCACAGAGACAGCTACGCCCGCCAGCGCTTCCAGCTCGGCTTCACTCTCATCTGGAAAGACGGTGAGAGGACGAAAACGGAGCGGCGCTAAGGTTTATCGGAAAGCGTTTTCCTGGAGGGCCGCTGTATCTTGTGCATTCAAGGAATCGTGGTTCTCTTGTATGACCAGGGTGAAACCGATCCGCGTAACGCTCCTCTAGAGGACGACGGTGCGGGACTCGACTAGGAAAGAGGCCAAAACGAGTAGCTCAGAGTTTTCGCGGAGGCGTTTGAAATGCAACACTTGGAGCTGAAGTTGAAGGGGGTTTTTTTGGTATGCTTTGGGGTCTGATTAACAACAAATAGACGGTTTCTGGAACGTTTCTTAGCCACCATTTTGCATATCGTCTTGGGTTTCTATTGGAAAGACGCGGAAATCATTTGAATTGTGCCTAAAAGATTGCCTTTATTTAAGGAAAAATTCTGTAAATTAAGATCTATTTAAAATAACCACTTTATATCATGATCAGCTATTTCAATAGTTTGCAAAAACGGCGTTAAAGCCCAACTCTGCAGGAAAACCACAGACCTGGCAACACGGCCCACCAATTGTTAAACATTAAATGACATAAGAGTGAGGCGCAAAGGGTTTTGCATTATTTTATTATTGGAAATTCATTACTTTCATTACTTTCAGCATCATTACCCCAGTCTCCAGTGTCACATGATCCTTCGGGAATCGTTCTGATGTGCTGATTCACTGAACGAGATGCGTTTCGCATCGAGTTTGTTTCAGGATTTAAAACGAGAGAGAGCCTTTCGCATTCTCAGTACGTCTGGTGCTGCAGGAAGACTAGTATTGTTACATTTTTTAAAATGCAAGCATTAGATTTGATTGCGAACGTTGGGCGTTTATACCTGCCAGACCTGTTGATTGTGGTGGACTGCTCCCTCTGAAACTATCTGGCAACCTCAATCAATAAGAACAGCCAAAAAGAAGCTAAAGGCGGTTCAGGTTTTTTTTTTTTTAATAATGTGCGTGGAATGTATGTATTAGTAAAATAAATATGATTTGTCGTTTCAGTGGCGAAGCTGCAGATGAAGTTCAACACGCAGAGCATGTGCCCGATCGAGGGCGAGGCCAACGTCGCCCGCTTCCTCTTCCGTCTTCTGGGGGCCGCACCCCAGGACCCGGTCGCCGCCACGCAGATGGACGGCTGGATCGACATGGCGGTTTTCCAGCTGGCCGAGGGGGGCAGTAAAGAGCGGGCGGCCGTGCTGAGGTCGCTGAACTCCGCTTTGGGACGCTCGCCGTGGCTCGTGGGTCAGGAGCTGTCCCTCGCTGATATCGTGTGCGCCTGCTGCGTCCTGCGGGCCGGCCCGGCCGCCTCCGCCCCGGCTAACGTGCAGCACTGGCTCAAGTCCTGCCAGAACCTGGGCCACTTCGACTGCGTGTACCCGTTACTGCAGTAAAGTACATCACGGCAAAAGGGGAAACGCAACACGACGTCGCCAAAGAAATGTCAAACGTTTACGTCCCAGCGTCCAGCGTTCGCTGAGCTCAGGTCTGCGTGTAAGTGATGTCACCGGTGATGTGGTGTTGATGTTTGAGCTGGAGGCGGTCTGAAACCGATCCCAGGCCGGGGACCTAGACGCGAACGCTCAAGAGAGGGCGTTTGGGATAATGATACTGTAAACGCGACTCCCTCCCGCCTCGTGCCTAATAAAACGTACTAGAAGATGTGTGTTGCTGTGACATAATCTATGGGGTGTTAAATGAAGCGCTTGAAATGTGAACCCAAGGACCTACTGGTATGAGAGGTGATACTTTGTAGCGTCTTTTTCTTAAAACCTATTAAACATTTTCACTTCGGGTTAGATGGTTGCAGATCCTTTTTTTTTCCCTATCACACACACACACACACACACACACAAACATATAGATATATAGAGAGAATGATTACTGTTGTTTCTGAGCTGAACTAAACTAGTTGACTGTAGTAAAAACCTAGTATACGGCGGTTTACTGTATTCCTTTATCAGTTCAGTATGCTGTAGTATTCATTATAAATACTGTAGTATACACAGTATTATTCACTTTATATCACGTGACCATCACAGGAATAATATTGCAATTTAAGATATAATGCAATATGTAGCAGCAGTTTAAATTTTAATATTTGTTTTAAAAGCTACTTACCAACCCAATATTTGAACAGTAGCATAGCTTTCAGCCTCACTTCATTAGACCGAGCAAAGTAACTGTACAGGAAAACTAAATATGCATATAGATTTATATCAAAAAGCGAGCATGAGGCAAATTTAATGGCGTTTAATTCGTTCTCGGTTCGATCGAAGACTCTGCGATGCACGGCGTGACCTGCAGATGGCAGCATCATCCTCATCCTCATCCTCAAACCAGACTTCAATCTCATTTCCCCTCAGGCACAATCATCTTAATGCCACAGCTCTCGGTTCTTACCTCCACTCGCTCGGGAAAGAATTCACAGAATTCTTCAAAAATGAGCTTTAAGCAACAACCGGGTTCCAAAACCGAGTCCAGAACGTGACCACGTGTTCTCATTTAAAATCAGAGTGAATGTGTGTCGAGTTCCTGAGCTCTAAAGATCTACAGGAACTTTATTGGAGCCTCTCGCCCCGTCAGCTAAACACGGATAACCACACGGCCCACTTATTGCATTCACATCCATTCGCAGAAGAATATTTGTTTTTATTTTTTTCCGCTGAAGTGCACGTTCCCAAGCTAAAGAGGGATCGAGGATGCCATCGGGCCGTCGATCGATTCTCTCTCACGTGTTAATGAGAAAATAAGGCCTTTGGGGATGCGTCTCGATACTCAAACCCGCCCGTAAGGGTATGCTGCGTTTTTAGCTGTTGTTAGGCCTAGAGGTCTTGACAGCTGCTTACACGATGGGATTCGTATCTGCGGGCGAGAGGTTAAAGAAAAACACGACGCTTTGATTTCACTAACATTCGAGCGTTTCACAAGTTCTGAGAAATCTTATTTTGTGTTGTTATGAAATGAAACATCCGATTTATGGATTCATGCGCTCACCATATCTCCAAATAACACTTTTTCCTTATATATATATATATATATATATATATATATATATATATACCTTCAAAATGTGGGTGATTAGGTGAATATACACACGTAATATATTCATGTAACACATTTAGCTGCACAATGCACAGTATAATGATCTTGATTTTCTTTATTTACTGACTAGCACCCAACAAATCATTATTAGATTAGATTCACATTCACTGTCATTATGCCGAGTACAGTACAAAGCCAATGAGACACATTTTTGTTGCATAGCAACCATCTGTTATGCCAGGGACTGTAACTTCTGGTGAAAGGATATACACTCATAAAATGATATTAAGATGGAAATTTGCGCCCTTGATTTTTTTTTTTTTTTTTTTTTTTTTCCTTCTCAAATATGATACAGCAACCCCAAAAGGTATTCGGACTCTTTATTGACTCTTCTTTGCATGAGGTGATGAAAACAGCAGGTGGCTTAAATCGAGAAGATTGCGTTTCGTTAACGCTGTTACATTTACATACGGCGTAGGTGTCCAGACCATTTTTGGGACCGCTGCATATTTCAAAATTCCAGTGAGTTTTTTTATTATTATTCAGAACAGATTTAAGCGGCAAATCAGAACGTTTGCCGAAGACTGGGGCTGAAAATTCAGCTTTGCTAATATGTATCAATTACATTTAAACAGGTGTCACAATAGAAACAAGGTACGTTAAATTGTAAAAGCAATTCACAATATTGCTATTTTATTGTGTTTTTTCGGCCTTTGCGAGCGCAGGTGATTTAATCCTGGAACAGTAGTCAATAACAGCAAACGTGACGTAAAACCCAAAGGCGCACGGACTCTCGGTTCTGTCCTTCATGCGCAGGTCAAGGTCAAATATGCACAGAACCTTAATTCAGCGGGTGCTTTCTAAAACCGATGCCGTAGAAAGGTCCGAGTGCTGAGCTTCGTCGCGCTGGTCCGCTCTTCTAGAAGAGCATCACGCTCAACCTGCAGCTGTAATTGGTGTTAACATCATGTTTTCAGGCTTATTTCACACCTACCGCTCTTCAGTTACCACAGATGCATCCTGGCAACATAATCTCAAGTGTTTTAATTTACACAGCATGCATCAATATACAGCTGTGAAGACACGTGGGATTTGTTTGTGGCTATGTCGTTCAAAAGGTGGAATGAAGGCAAGAACGTGGGAGAGTTTGTGTTCTCTTCATCTTTTTAAGTTACTGTTACTGTTGCGTATACTTGGGTTAGGTTTTTGTCCCGTAGCCCAGCTCTATGTTATCAACCCACACGGTTTGTGATTAGGACATGAACCTTACCTCCAATCATGTAGCATGCTGAGGAGAGTTTCATACCTAGACATCATACAGACTTAAAGGTGCTCTCTTTTGTTTTGGCCGGTGAGTAACTACTTAGCAACCACCGGAACACCTTGGCAACACCCTAGCAACTGCAAAACAACATGTTGAAAACCTTGCACAACATTAGCAACTCCACTGAAGCCTGTTTATTTTTTACAAACTGCTTGTCTCATGTAGGTCATCTGGAATACTGAAGCCTATTCTATTCTATTCTATTCTATTCTATTCTATTCTATTCTATTCTACAAACCTTTTGTCCTATGTAGGTGAATGCTTCATGGGTCTCACACATGCTTCACCTTACTCTATTCTGTTCTATTCTTACATTCTCAGGGATCTCTATTCTATTCTATTCTATTCTATTCTCAATTTTACAAACTGCTGGTCAGGAATGCTGAAGTCTATTCTATTCTATTTTCTCTCTCTTCTCTTTTCTTCTTCTAAGATTTACAAACTGATATGTAGATTCCCAGGGATGCTTAAGGGTGTCATGTTCTGTTCTGTTCTATTCTATTCTATTCTATTCTATTCTATTCTATTCTCAGTTTTACAAACTGCTGGTAAGGGAGGCTGGAGTCTATTCTATTCTTCTCTTCATCTAAGATTGACAAACTGTTTGCACTACGTTCTCAAGAATGCTGGAACCTATTCTGTTCTATTCTATTCTGTTGTATTCTATTCTGTTCTATTCTGTTCTGTTCTATTCTCCATTTTCTTAAACTGATATGTAGGTTCCCAGGGATGCTTAAGACTGTCACATTCTATTCTATTCTGAATTTTCCAAACTGCTGGTCAGTGAGGCTGAAGTCCATTCTATTCTATTCTATTCTATTCTATTCTATTCTGTTCTTTTCTATTCTATTCTCCATTTTTCAAACCGTTTGTCTTGTGTAAGACTGCAGAGATGCCGGATTCTCTTCCAATGTTGGATTTATATATATATATATATATATATATATATATATATATATATATTATAGATTTAGAATCGTCCTGTTGGTTAAAACAATGTTTTTGTCACTAAATCAACACACAAGTCAAAAATAAGCAGAGTGTAGAAAAGCACACCGGTAATCAGCAGCATCATGTAAACCCATATTTCCCCCATCTCTTGAACAGTGTGTAGGGAACCAGCTCGCTGTGAGTAGACCCTTTCCATTTGCCTGCTATTGATGAAGTCCTGTGTTCATCTTGATCGGCCCAATCAGTGTGTCTGCAGCCCGGCGCTCTGAGTGCTCCAGCCTGATTCCAGCCACACATTCCCCATCGATCCACGGGGCCGATCACAAACTCATCTGGGGGCCCGACTCATTTTCTTAGGTACTCCACCGTACTTATTACACTATAAATATCAAGAACAGTCTCCAGTCGGAAATGGTAACAGCACACCTGCACCTTTGTGTCTATATTATGATGTGTTCCCTGAGAAACATTGATATCTCTAATTGATTTAGCGGCTTTAATAGCGGCCGCGTTCGATAGTGCAATTTTTGTGCAAAATGCGTTACGCTAACAAACAACCGGTTGCTGTCGTAATGTCTGTTTCCCAGGAGAGACTGAATAATCGTTTTACTCTGGGGGGTCCAGCCGGACTAGATTGAAGGAGAACAGATTTATCAGGTACTTGACGCATACTCAGTAAACAATCGCTTTTTAATGTCGCCCGAGGAGGATCTATTTGATTGTTCTTCTGAGAACGGTTTCATCAGCGCAGGTTGCTTTAATTGCTGGTCAAATGACTGCTGGTCTCAAGGATGGTGTTATTGGTTTATTTCTGGGATGTAATGTCTTATGGAATGCTTGAAGGTTCCTCTGAGAACCCAGTGCTCGATTCATAAAAAGAGTAAGCATTCCAGTAGAATTGCAATCTAATACCATCAATTCCATTGTAACTTTCTGAGGGTGGTTTTTTTTTTCTCATACTGCATTCTGATGAGAAAAATATTACGAATTGTTTTCCTGGGTATGATAAATAATAAAGCTGAACCTTTGAATTAAACAAAAGTATGTGGTATGGTATTCTGAGGCTAAATATTATATATATATATATATATATATATATATATATATATATATATATATATATATATATATATATATATATATATATAAAACAACTGTTTGCTTCAAGTGGCCATCTGATAACAATGGGAAAACTTCGCTGCATTTATTATCAAGACTTTGTGCTTTTAAATAATGTAAATGAATGATAATCCATAATCTGCCCAGTGCTGTATAAAAGCAGGTCTGATGATGATGATGATGATGATGATGAAATCATCCACCCATCTATTTCTTGTACTCTGAGGTCACAGGTGATGAAATCATTTCCAGCAGACTAAAAAGTTTTGTTTTTGTTTTTTTATAAAAATATATAAATAATAGACAATATTTTACTTGCATTTATAATAAATCTTTTCGAATAATTTCTGGAATAAAATCTCCATTTGTAGAACATTATTAATAACATGACGACATCGGTAATGGCTGTATTTATAATTAATGTGTTAAATTAATCAAACCTCACCTGCCACATTTTATAATAACATGCAACAGATTATATACGATTTAATAAAGGTTGTTTATATATATATATATATATATATATATATATATATATATATATATATATATATATATATGTATGTATATACTGAAGAGTGTGTGTTATACAATTATATTAAGAACACAATTAAGTTTCCGTTAAAAAGTATATTATGAATTCATATTTCATATAAACAATGTATTTTATCTCGACTGGAGCTGTATCGACCAATCAGCGGCCAGAACCCGAACTTTTCGTTTTCTCACAGACTCCGGCTCTTTATCCGACATTCGTGATGAAAACAATCTCACGCCACACAAAACACAAAGCAGTGAAAACTCATATTAAAAACTCTTTATTAATTCACGCAAGCATCAAATCCCTATTGTTCACTTTTTCTTTCGTTCTCTGTTTTAAACTCGCTACGCATTAAACCGCGCCGTGGCATTTTCCTTCATTATCACGACGACGATGATGATGATGATGATGAAGATGATGATGAAGATGAAGAGATGCGAGAGCACCGTCGTCTTGTTCTCCGGGCCATGTGTGTTTCTCATTGGTTAGTGTGATTGAAGGTGGGGTTTGAAGATCGCAATCCCAAATCAAAACCATCTGAGTTTGGGAAAGAGGGACGCGATTATAGGAAATGGACAAGGCGGCGATCGAAACTCCCCAGAAAGCGTAGAGAGCGCCCCCCTTCCCTTCCAGTGAGCTCAGGAGGCTCTCTCGCTGCACGGACAGCAACATGTGGACGAGACGCGCTCAAGTTTCCTGATCGCGCCCGACTGTCGGAACAAAAGCGGCGCGCGAACGCGACGCGCTCCGGCGTTTGAGCGATGCGTGGATTATCGCCGCGGCTCCCGTTATAATGAGCGGCCATGGCGTGGTGTGACCGTGGGGTTCAGATGCTGCTGGCCACCGTCGGGGCTTTCGTGGCGTTCAGTTTGATGAGCATCGCCATCGGGACCGACTACTGGCTTTATTCTCGGGCGTACATCTGTAACGCCACCAACATCAGCGCGGACGAGACGCAGACGCAGCCCAAGAAGGTCCGCGGAGATCTCACGCACTCGGGGCTCTGGAGGATCTGCTGCATAGAGGGTACCATGTGCTTCACGTCCTTTCTTAGGCTTGAGTTTTAACAGAGAGAAAACTAAGTTCTTTGAAGTCTCGCTTTAGGAGGCTTTTGTTCTTCTTGAACTCTAAGCAGACGCTTGGTTCTTGTTTAATAACCCGTTAAAGTTCACCAAAATCAATTGAAAGAAATTTTATATCTAGTTTTACACTCTTGAATAAAAAGGTGCTTCACGAGATGCCGTAGAAGAACGCCCCGAAGAACCTTTCGGTTTCACAAAAGGCGGCGGGCGTCCTTCAGATCATAAAAAGAACCTTTTTTTTGACCGAATGGTTCTTTGCGGAACCGTAAACGGTCCTTCTGTGGCATCGAACCTATTGAGCACCTTTTTTTTCAGTTTTAGTAGAGTTTGAGTCCGACTCGAGCGTTTCTCGTCGAATAAATCCGAAACTCATTTTTAGGAGAAACATCTGAAGCGCAGTCGATGGGAAAGCGGTGCAATGGGTCCTCAGGGTGGCCTTTCGTCCACGGGGTCTGTCAGGCGGCTCATCCAAACTCATTCACTGGGCTTTGGATCTCTCTCAAGTTAACATCACTTGACGTTGACTTGGAAGGGAGTGAAAATGCTCCCCGTTTCTCTGGGTCGACACCAGCGGGTTTCTTGAATGGACGGAGAGCCGTAACCGGTCCAGACATTCTCCTCACAAAACCTCTTCCTTCATTCACGTCTTTCTTGCATTTGATGCCGTTGCTTGGAAACAATATGTCTGAAATCGCTATGGTAACGTCGCCAATGTTTAAAAATAGATGAATCTGTTGCTTCTTATGATTGTCCACGGAAAAGAAAAAGAGAGACGGACGGACGGACGGGTGACTAATAACCTATATAACTGCATGGTTTCGAAAAGATGAAAGGTTTTTCACGCAATTTTGGCAGAGCTTTGACTCAGACAGTCAGACTGATTACATCATACACGCGTTCACAGGCTAAACAAGGACATCGTAGTTAGTTGACGAACAGGGGAAACTTATAATACAAGTCTCATGATAACGTCGCCAGGCTTCGGTTTAAGAGCAGAGCTCATATCGACACGATTCAATTCAAATCAGTTTGTTTTCTCAGGAAATTAGCTGACATCGATAACGAAGCACTACTTAGTGTACTGTCACAGCGTGAAAACATTTGACTGTCTTACTTATGTAATTTAGTTACTAGTTATTTCATTTTATTTGATTCGAAGTGCTGCTGACGTCCAAAACCAACGTAGGTCACGCTTTTTGTTTATTTATTTGCTTATTTCATTCATACTGACCAAAACGCGAGTGTAGGCCGATCCAGAATAACATTTGGACTCCCATTTCTTACTGGTTGATCCCGTTTCTCATGCACTGCAAATAAAATCGAATTTACAAATCATTAATGGTAAGTTATGTTAAAAATAAACAAATGACGTTTATCGCTTTAAAAAATAAATAAAATAAAATCGAATTGTTTTCTTTTTTTAACATTTATCAAAGTTTTGTTAAATTAAGGTTCATTACTTATTACCCGAAGTCTACCATATAAAATAAATTAATTAAATAAATAAATAAAAATCGATGAAATAAAATACAAAACTAAAATAAAAAGTAAACTAAAATAATTAAATTAAATTAAATTAATTTAAAATAAAATAAAATAAATGATGCATCCCTTGAGCCCCGAGTGTATTTTATAGACTCTGGTTATTGTTCTTTTGTTTGTGAGATTAGGGGGTATTGGAGGGGAAGAGCTGTCACTTTTGCCATTCCCAGTGTGCGCAACAGATCTGTAATTAAATGCAGTGGCTGAAAGGCCACAGAGTCTCTAATTAGCCACCGGCTTTGACTTCCGCCACCGATCTACACTGAATAACACAGTCCTAACGAGCTTTGAGCACGCGCCAGGTGCCTTTCTTCCGCCACTCATTCACCTCAAATAGACATGTCAGTGATGCTGATAAACCACAGCTGGACAATGCTGCTTTGTCTTTAGTCATTAATAAAAATATATATTTTAAGAACAGAAAACAATGATCTGTTTTTATTTTTAGTGGGGACTACAGTAAGCAGAGTTTTTTAAATCAGATTTTATTGGTGTTTTATTCTTTTTAAAACATACATAACAACGTAGGCAATCAACAGCGAGCGGTATCAAATACAATAAAAATAACGTAATTATATGAAATAAAAAGAGAAAATGACAAAAGATACATAAAACAACCAATTGATGCATATATGCAGCACTATATATAGCATTTAAAATATTTTTGGAATTAGCCTAATATTTTTTTTTATTACAGTTTTAGATTTGGTCAATTTGGTACGTAACTTTAACATTATTATTATTATTAGTAGTAGTAGTACTTATTTCAGTTAGTTGCCAAGGAAACATTTCTAATCTTCATTGTTATTTATGATATTTAATCATTTTCTATTTATTTATCCATTCAATTTTAGTTTGGTGTAGTTTTAGATTTAGCAGCTCCTTCAAGAAGTTGCTAAGGTGTCCTGGGTTGTTGCCAAGGTGTCGCTAAGCGGTTTCTAAGACGCGCTCGCTAGCATGCAGTTTGCATGATGTTCAAAGTATGATTTAACAGTGTGTCGAACTCTCAGGAAATACGACACAGTATATCGCCAAGGCAGTCTTCCCTATTGATCGATTCGAGATGACAAACAAAAGCACGCTTCCCCAGCACGCAAGCCACTGATTGGTTTAACTTCCCGACAAGGGGAACGATTGGCTGCCCGATCCACAATTATGACAGAATGCTGGAGGCGGGGAATGTGGCAGGAGGCAGGAGGGGGCTTTTGGCATGGGGGGAGATGAGTCTGTGTATTAATCCACAATGAAGATGTCAAAGGCATCCTTGGAGACATTATGGAAATCAGATTGTTGGATCAGACCTGAGGTTGCCATGGAGAAGACATGCTCAGCGTTGAGCATTGTTACCTCCAGGCAGGCCGCAGGGACCGAGCGCTCGTTTTCTCTTCTCTCTAATGCTCCTCCGTGTCAGTCAAGCGAGGTTTCTTATTTTGTCTTTATGAGGCTAGGTGCACTTCAGTCACTGGCTCCTACGAATCAGCAGCCCGAGCGGATCTTCACGTAAGAATCCCGCGGCTCGCCGCGCTCGCTGTACTCACTTACAGAAGTTATAAAGTCTGTCAAAGAGCTGGAGTGCATGTGCAGTCGGAGAACACGCTGGAAATGAGCGAGTCGTTCAGTTAAACCTGGAAATAAACAGCGTCGCTAAACATTTTAGACTTACTTGCTTCCTTGGAGCAGCAGATAGTCTTTGCGTGATTTTCACATCACGGTGGTGATCAGGTTTTGTTTTTACGGTTATGGTTTTTAGATTAAATGATTTAAGATGTCTGTGAAAGATGCTGAAGCCTTTTGAAATCAAACAAACTGGGGACAATACAACAATGTAAACGGAAAATAGGATAGAATAGAATATGTACAATATTTCTGGCGTATGTAAGACTAAAATACAATACAATAAAGATTAATTTTTTTTCTGGCATATGTAAGAACAGAACAGTATAGAATAGAATTGAATAGAATAGAGTAGAGTAGAATTGAATGTACAATATTTCTGGCATATGTAAGACTAAAATACAATAGAATAAAGATGTAAGAACAGAACAGCATAGAATAGAATAGAATATGTGCAACATTTCTGCCAGATGAAAAAAATAAAATAGAATACAATAAAATGGAATAGAACAAATATGTAAAATATTTCTGACATATTTGAATAGAATAGAATAAAGATGCATAATATTTATGCTGTATGTAAATATATCATAGAACAGAGCAGAACAGAATAGAATAAAGATGTACAATATTCTGCCATATGTAAATAGAATAGAAAGGATCAATAGAGTAGAATAGATAATAGAATAGAATAGGATAGAACAGAATAAGATGTGTAATATTTTGGCACATGTAAACTTGAGAATAGAATAGAATGAAGATGAATATTATTTATGACATTTGTAAATGAAGAATAAAATAGAACAGAATAAAAATAGAAAAAAATGCAATATTTTAGTCATATTTGATTAGAATAGAATAGTGTTTTGTCATTATACACAGGTAAGAATAAGAAAATTATATTGGTAATTATGACCAACAGATAAATAAATAACAATATAATAATTAAAAGCTATAGCTGCATTATTCATACTAAAATGCATGAGCTTTGAACATTCTGTTTTTGTTTCAACAGACAAAGAAGTATAAGTTAACGTAATATCACAGCAATCATCTGTCATAATTACTGGCCAGTGTTAGTGTTCAACATTTCTGCATATGTTCATCTCTAATTAGAAAGCCATACTTAAGTGCACACTGTTTCTCCTCACACTTTTACTTGTTCATGGATGTTATCACACAGCTTTTGTCTTGAGGGGATCCAGGGATAGGCTGTGACCCAAGAACTGGGTTTATTCTGAGCTTTATTAGCTTCGACAAAGTACCATTCTCACTGTGTACCTTTTAGAAATACGTTTTTAAGGTTTTTTCTGATTGATACTGACATGCAGTTTTTTACTCTGTATTCAGTTTTAGCATGATATGGAGTTGACATCACATTTTACTTTAGTAATTTGATAAAATATGAAATTTGATGCATCTTATAACTTTAAAAAATACAAAACCAGAAGATAACATCATGATAATATGATAGACCCAATAACACTAGATTATATTCATATTCATGTACCATATTATTTACAAGATGCTTCAGAGAATATCATAGTTCCACAAAGAATAGAACACAATTGCATCTATATAAATAACAACAGTCATAATGATTCAGATCCAAATTATAATTGTTTTACTTGACAATATTTTTACAGAGATTTTTTTTTTTACAATGACTAGACTAGAAAACACATGCCCCACTTTCTCAGACCTATTTAATACTAATTAATTTGCTCCTTTTTTAACACTAGACCCAATTAATGGCTTGCTGGGCCACACAAAAGCTGTGTCACAGGGAGTAGACTCCACCTGGAGACAGACGGAGGGAGGAAGCGAGGTTTGCAATGTGACACTTTATGATGTATGTGAAGACCTGCTGAACGCATATCTCCCAGCTTAAAGCCAAAATCAAATAAAAATCAACCAATGTCGCTCTTAATGCACATCCTCGGTCTTTCCAGAGAAAATCAGAAAGCTTGCCTTTACTCTGAAACAGCTTTACCTTTCTGTTGGCACGAGCCAAGTCATGATCGTACAATGCATTTTTGCTTTTTAAATTTAAAATGCCATAAAAATATGTTCGGCTGCCGAGCCGCAGTTCCGATGAATGGCAGGGTTTCAAGACACGTATTTAATTATGCAAAGCTAATTTGCATGATGCATACGAAAAACACTGCTGGACAGCAGCATCAAAATTATATGGAGGAATTGCGTTTGCGTGCAAAACATTGCATTTGATGGCTTTTAGAGCTGTATTAAAGCATTTAAACAATGGCGCAATGCTGAGCCTATTGGCTTGCCATGTATCTAGAACATGTTTACATAGAAAAATAAATATGCCCAGTGGAACACGAAAATACATTCTGTGCAAACTTGATTTCACTGAAAACAGCACAGAGTAATTGCATCATCTCCTTCAGAACAGGCCCAAAGCAGACTTCTTACTTAAGTGCGTCTAGACCTTGCACATGCTTATACCGGTAATCTTATGCTTTGTTCGCACATAACATCAAAACTGTAATTTACTGGTCATTTTCCAGAAAGGGCCGTATGTGTGAAAGCCCCTGTTGCCTTTAAAGTCTGTCGCTGAACAATTCGAAGGCTTGAAATTTTATCCCCTACCGCTTCATTAGAGAACAAATTCCTACCATATGCGGGATGTTTTTGTTATTTATTTAATAGTTTGATCTGCTGCCCAGTATTTTCATTTATGCTTGGAGATTTGCATTGTTTCCAGGTCCTCGTGACTAATCTTGACCGGCTTCATATTTTTGTAGGTCTCAACAAAGGAAGTTGTTACCGAATCAATCATTTCCCAGATGACAATGATTATGACACAGACAGCTCTGAATATCTCTTACGTGAGTGACTCTCTCTTCAGAAAATGTTACAGTGTTACTGTCTATACCCCAATGTTCTTATCATGCTCCTTTAGATGTCTTATCAAATTAAGAGCTGTGTTTATATGTGTGTGTGTGTGTGTGTGTGAACAGGTATTGTGCGCGCCTCCAGCGTGTTCCCCATCCTCAGTACCATTCTGCTGTTGCTGGGGGGGCTATGTGTCGGGATAGGACGCATCTACAGCAAGAGGAACAACATATTACTCAGTGCAGGGATACTATTTGTTGCAGCAGGTAAACTTGCCAACGACCACCATCTAACACAGAGGTCTTTTAACTCACTTAAGACACTTTTAGCATCATTACCAAATGCAATTTGTTAGCGGAATATAACTCAGATATAACATGGGGAATTTCTATTCTCTGATAGCTCAACTTATCCCTGCTGTTACTGGCAGGTGAACTGGAACTGAGGGGGCGATAACTCCCTCACTTTTTTAGCTGTTATTCAACCGAATTTAGTGGGTTGACATTTCTTGTTCTAAAAGCGCTGTCTTGTATTAACTATAGTTTCAGCACCTGATACAGACTTTAAGACTTTAACAAATGTAAAATATTCTATAATGTTTTAGGCTAGTAGTAAAAGCAGCACTAGGCTAGATTGCATAGTGTGTCTTGGCGGGTCATGCATTTCCTAGACGCTGCAATTGAAATTGTTGCTAAGTACCACAGTATACTGTATCAACATGTCTACAGTACTTGAGAGGTCAAGATCACTATGTAAAGCAAGTGGTAGAACACCTGGAAAGCTATCTTTTAGCATTTTCATTCATCTCAGTTGCAGTAATATAAACCGGCAGGGGCTAATTAGACCATGCTAGTGTAATGAAGGCTTGCTCCGAAGAGTTTTGCAGATAAACATCACTCTTCTGGCATCAAATAAGAGTAAGGTGACTGACAAAGTGTTAGTAAAAGAGCTAATGTTATGCACTCCTTGGCTTCACGAGGCACTCTAGCAATTGAGGCTATGGTCTTTTGCATCTTTGTTAGAGAATTAGCCTGCCTTTCTGCTTGATAATGGTTCAAATTTTGGTGCCGTGACCCGGATGGAAGTGAGCTTTAGGGTGGGGAGTATAACAGAGGTAAACTTTGTAGGTTAACCTCATTCCCCTGACCTCAAGGCTAGTGGCTATGTTCTTTCTTGTCCCTGTTAAGATCCTTGCTATGCATGACACTGTTTCAAACCCTTCTCAGAGTGTTGTCAAATAGGAGTAAGGTTTAGGGGGTGAGTGACAGGAGCAAGCTAGTAAGAACTGTGCTCATGGACCTCACTACTTTGGCCTCCAGAGGCACACTGTCAATTATTGTTATAGTATGTGGTCTTTATCATCCTTGTTAGTGGATATTCTCCCATGCTGGTCAGTGCTGGTTGAAATCCTGGTGCCGTGACTCAGATAGGAGTGAGATTTAGAGGGAGTGCAACAGTTAGGCAAGCTGCGCAGGTAAATGTCACTCCACTGGCCTCAAGAAAAACAACACCAATTAATTTTAGAGACTCCATTCTTTAGTATCCTTGTAAGCATGCACACCTCTCATGCTGGTTGATGGTGGTTACCTTCCAGTTACCCGGAAGGCTTACAATAGTTTAGCTGCAGTCTTTATTATACACACCTGAACCATCCAATCATGGTGTTCAGGGTTACTTGAAAATTACAAGTGTGTTGTAGCAGGTTTAGTTACCCAGAGTTACACATACCAGGCAAATCTTGATACTCTGATATAAACAGATTTGCAGCCTGTGCCAAGTGCCATGTCTTCATTAATATTAAACCCTGAGAAAATGTATCCAATTTTGTTTAAAATCCTTGTTGTGTTTTGTGTCTGGCAGGTTTGAGCAACATTATTGGTATAATCGTCTACATCTCCAGCAATGCCGGTGACCCCAGTGACAAACGAGACGAAGACAAGAAGAACCAGTATAACTACGGTTGGTCGTTCTACTTTGGAGCGCTCTCTTTCATTGTGGCCGAGGCGGTGGCCGTTCTGGCTGTCAATATCTACATTGAGAAGAACAAAGAAGTACGGTTCAAAGCGCGTCGTGAGTTCATTAAGTCTACCTCGTCCTCTTCACCGTATTCTCGCATACCCAGCTTTCGTTATCGTCGACGGCACTCACGCTCCAGCTCTCGTTCAACGGAAGCTTCTCGCGAAGCGTCACCCGTGGGCATGAAGATGATGAGCTCGGTACCTGTCGGAGAGATCAACATGTACACATTGACAAGAGACCCCCTCAAGTCAGGGACGGACAGCTCCTACAGCCCAGACCACGATTCGGGATTCCTCCAAGTGCACAACTGCTTTCCCAAAGACCTTAATGATGGTATCAACAGGAGGACAACACCTGTATGAGGGTACACACTGGAACGGAAGAGATAATGTTAAGGCCATACTGAATGGATAGCCATCAGGGCTCAGTGGCCTGTGGCAGATGCCAGTGGAAGGGATACTCATTGGTGAAGCCAGTCAACCAGTGACATCTCTCATCGGTGAAGGAGAAGCACTTTGTGAAGAAGGAAAGAATTCATCTCTACATATACCAACAACCATTGTGATTGCTAATTTGTTTTTCTCCTTGCTTGATCCTCACATATAAACAAGAACTCTCAGAGAGACTCATCTCTCATCAAAGGGCAAGACATGCAAATGTAAAATGAATGGTCTGTGGCAGATATTAAGAACTTTGAGTAAGCCAGTACATTTTCTTGGTTGATAAATATCTTTTTGTTTGTCAGTACAGTGCCATTCTCTCAATGTATACCAATGTGATAATGACTCTCACAGTATGAGATGGTGCTAACATAGGCTCACAGCTGAAGCCTTCCCATTATCATGTGTTTAGTACAGACTCGAACTGAATACTGAACGCCCTTGTTCGTGTCATATGTTTGTAGCCACAGTTGTCTATTCAGTGTGCCTATCATCTTTGGCAGTATCAACTGCTCAGACTTACTCTGGAGCCACTTTGCAACAGTGCAAAACTGTATTCCTCTCTTTTTGTTGTTGTTGTTAACTAGAGATATCAGCTGTAATACTACATAATCAAATAATCACTGGGAAAATTTAGTTTAGGAGATTTATGACTACTAATTGTGTATAAACACCCTGCTGAAAAGACCAGCTTGGATTTTCGTGATGCTCTGACTGGTTTGTTCTGGTCTGGTGCTTATGTCGCCAAGTAAAAGTCTTTATGGTTGCAACGTATTTCATTTTTATCATAAGATGTATATCTGAGGCTGGATTTGACTTTGTCCATTGGAAACAGATTGGATTCTGAAAAGTTTAACCAAATCAGTTCTTCCCCTGAATCATGTCCAGACAGCAATTTTCCATAAAAATAATGTGAATGACAACTGGGGCTGTGGTTAACCAAAATTATGTCTTTAATCATCTCCATGATACCAGTCGCAATCACCACACTGGAAAGGAAGATTATTAGGGAATAATAATTTCGATTACTAATGGACTACTATGATGATGCTTTATGTCAAGTGTACCTTATGACTCATACACAATATTCTAACTGACTGAACCATTGAGTCACCTTAGAAGGAAATTGGTTTAATAAATGAATTATTCCAATAGTTTGCGTGAACTTGATTGTACAAAATACACAGAAATTATCCAACACAAAAGAACGATTTCTTCACAAATTAGGTTTTAAAGCTTTACAGCCCCCGTTGTCATTGACTTTGATTATATGGAAAAGGATGGCCAGAATATTTCTTTAAACAAATAAGTGTCCATTTCAAGCATGAACAGAGCCAAACCAGTGGGTGAAACTTACATTGCTTTGGTGACATCAACCAAAAAGGAAAACGATTTTAGCTGCAGTTTGTTCGAAAGGTTACAAAGACAGAGAAAGATTATAGAGACATTTTTTCTACTGATGAGTCATGCCAGAGTGATTATTAAGCAAGTAAATTGAGGCCGTGTAGATTTTACATTGTGCTCACGCTAGTTCAGAAGTCTGGTTTAGACTCCAGGTTTCAGGCCCAGCACCAGCATCCAAAACACGTGATACGATGGCGACCAGCTCTAATGGTCTTTTCAGCAGGGAAATATAGCAGTATTCAACAAGCCTCAAGTTTTATACTATCACTTCGTATTCTGACTGCCATCGATAGCAGATCAACAAGTGTCAGTAGTTAACCAGCCAGTGTCGTCGCTTTCCATTGTGAATCAGTCAAAGAGTGATGGTAATTCCTCAGCCTTCATCTCCACCGAGGGGTTTCACCTCGGTCTCTGCCTGAATGTGGGTTAAATATAGCTACTCCTTCTCGTGAATTTGAGTGATGGCTGCGCAACGTCTGAATGGGGCACCTTTGGGGATCTGACATTGTTCGAGCCCGCTGATAAAAGCAGTGCTGAGAAATGTCAGACATCCGGAAATGAAAGACAAGTTTTGAGGCGGTCAGCTCTGAGAAACATTTCAGCGACCGCTGATAAGTATCTAGGGCAGAGCAGTATGAAAGACATCAGTGTGGCCGATCCAGCCCTTTAGAAGACCATTCAAAGTGTCTTAGCCTCACCAGAGCCTTATGCCTGGATTTCTTTTTGAGTCGACAATATAACCTCATCTCTTCTTTGTTACCGCTGGTTTTCCTCATCCATCTCGCGTCCCCTCGACCCATCCTCAGTGAAGAATCTGTCGCTTTTAACCCTCTGCATTATCCATGTGAGCAGTGTTTCCTCACAAAAGAAGAGGTTGCAGGTACAGATGTAAATACCTGGTAGGTGTTTCGCTAAATTGAAGCATCTGCAGCTACCTTTTCTTAGTAAAGCCATTTTGACACAAGCTTTTGAGCCGTGGCTCTTTGTAGAACGGTGTGTGGTGGGTAGATGTAAATGTTTGCATGTTTTTCTCTAACCCATTGACTTTGTGTGCTTTTAACAGTATTATTAACAGGATGACTCCAGGATGCCTCACTGCCAAGCATCGCTCTCTATAAATACCTGTAATGTTCTCTCCGTTCATCACGGAAGGCATTTTGTCCTTCTGGTTTTCTTGATTTGCTAATGTTGTTCTCAGTATTTCTCTGTATCAAGGACAAGTCAACATATCGTTGCTATAAATACATTTAAAATAAATTTAATAAATTTAATCAAGCAACTATGTCTCGCTTATGCATATGTGCTTTGTTACGTGATTTTTTTGTGTTTTGTACTACGGGACTAGGAATGATAAAAAAGCCTAGCAGCCCATAGTTGCATAGAACATAATTAGAAAGACCGATTTTGCATTTATTTATTTTTTTTACACTTTAAAGTACATCTAAATATATATTTTAAAGGTTAGACAGATCATGGGACTTTAATAACTCACGCAGTCTGCCATTATTTACTCACCCTCATCTCATTCCGAATCCATTTTCTCAATAATATCAAGGCAGCTATTTTTCATATATTGAAAGAATGACTGAGGATCGGTGCTTTAATTTATCAAAATGATGTCCGTATTCATCTGGTTCTTTAAAGGTCAATAGATTGATGGCAGTTGCTATGCTTAACCTGACTCAAAACTAAAATTATCAGTTAATATTAACTTTGATTACTAATGGACTACTATTATGATGCTATTATGTCAAGTTGTGACTCAATATTCCACAATATACACAATATTCCAACTGCCTCAATTGAGTCCCCAGGCCTCATTCACTTTCATTATATGGAAAAGGGTGGCTAGGCGCTATTCTTTCTCTGTGAATAATGCTGAGATATTCTGAGGATGAAACAAAAAGAGGAACGTCAGGCCGAAATGTCAGCATTTTGAACATTTTCTGATACAACCCAGTGACCCTAGCTTCCTGTCTCTGAACTGTTTTGACACCTAAAATAAATGAAGATTGTCTTGCACTTTTGTATAAATAGTGAGTCTGGCCTTCCAGCGATATTTATGAATGGTTTGAATCTTTGGTGAATTGTACATTCCTCTTTCCTCTCAGTGACGGGATATGCGCTAAAGAGTCATTTATTTCAGAGCATCAAAATTCAGACTTTTGTTCTCGCAAAATTATCGTGAAGAAAAGTGTTATTGCGAGTTAAGATATAACTTTTTTACATAAATGCGGTGTATTATAACAGGCTTCTTTTGCTGATTTCTTAAAAAAAATATTGTGAAATATAAACAGGTTCGTGACCAGGATATTAATATTAACTAAGAAAACAGCCTGGAAAAAAAACCTGGCCACTCAAAAGCAAAAACCTGGACCAGTCGCAATTTCGAAATGTAAAAAAATATCAAATACTCCGACTCTGTCTTCATCTGTGTGCATATAAGGCTTTTATGCACACAGATGTCTTTTTAATTAATAAAACAATTCAAACATTGCAAGAAGTAAAATATTCACCATGACGTCCCTATTCTGTAATGGTACAATCTTTGACCTTGCCAATGAGTGTTTGTCTCCATCTTCTTTTATAGCCTTCATTAACCGTCTGTTTACTCAGTATTAAGAAATTAGTCCATCTGAATGGCCCCGATCAGTCGTGTTCTGCCGCATTACTGCCCATCGTGTCTGTGGCACAGATTAAAGCTGATGGAGAATGGTACAAACCGATTTGGTATGCGACAGTTCTATTTTCAGTGACCTTTATGGAGATGGCCCTGAGGGTTTGGGTAATCTAATTTAGCTTGAATAATATTGCCTGTCATTAGGAAATGCATACAGTCCGTTCACCTCCTCCTTCAGCCTCGCATATAATCCGAAACCAATCGCCATTGTCTTTCCATTTGGAAGCTAACGCATTTAAAGCGATCAAATTGTTAACCATTTATTTGAATTCGAAGGAACCTAATAAAACACTCGCGACAAGATGAGATTGATTTTTGCATCGTGGCTGTCATGTACTCGAAGTGAACTTTATAGTATTGAAATTAGAGATGGGTTTTCCCGATGGTGTCACGCAGAGGTGAAGATGCTGCCGCGTTGACGTTGATTGAGACTGACTGGGCGGCGTGTTTCTCATCTGTCGCTCGTGACCCTCGAACATCAGGGTCTGCGTGATAAAACCAATAGCACAAAAGAGTGTTGATCCCGTATTCATAAACAGCACTCAGAAACTTGTTGGTTTACCAGAGGGGTCTAGGTTTTGCATGGCCCCATTGGCACTTGCTGGTAGTCGCTAAAACTAAAAAGCATCTTTCTCCTTGGATAGGCATTAAAAAAGCTTGCTGTGTATTTTTTGTTATTCAGAGTGGCATTAAGCCACCACGTCCAATGATTTTAAACTGTAGTCTTTCGCTTATGTACTCGTAGTCCACTTCAAATCGTATAAGTAAGTTACTGGTTATCCGTTTGAATTGCAATTTGCGTTCATAATTGACATTTCACAGAAAAACAGCGGGATTTGATTTTATCCTTCCAGAATCGTTCGAAACAAAGCGGTGCCAGAAGAAAAGAAGTTGTTTTTGGAGGAAGACCGCGTATTTTTATCGAGAACATGCAGTGATGAGACCTTCACCAGGAAGACTATGAATATGTATTAAGGCAGAAAAAGCAATTTAATTAAATTCTATGTACATAATTCAAATGTTTTTTTACTTCTACGCAAATGCCTCATTTGATTAACATGCAGTTTGTGAAAAGGTTTGACCGAATCATCAAAAAGAATCAAATCAAAGAGTCACTCGTCAAAACACCTGCTTCTCCGTTTTTAAATGTCACCTGCAGATAGTCCTAAAGCAAGGCACAAACACATCGTTTAGCGGCCCGTTTTTAACAGCCTATTCCATTTGCCGCTCACAGGTAGGACAGAAATGACTTTCTAATTAGAATGAGTACATAACCCATTTTCACGGTTTAACACTTTAGCCCGGGAAACAACTGACATGAATGTGGTGGTCCTCGGTACATTTTAGACATCGCAAGTGAAAGCGAGCGGAAAAATAAAAACGGCATTGATACCGTTAAAATGTCGAGTTTTAGACAGAACTGATGCTTAATAATGACGCGAGCTTCGAGTGCTTTTGAGAACAGCTGTAAATTATGTATTCAAGGCAAGCATACAGTCATGCGATCGTGACCTTTGCATGGAAAACAACAATAAAGGGACTAAACTCCATCCCCCATCAGAACAGTAATACTAAATAAGCTGGGATAAAAATAGCCGCCTATTGTGTATGCAAAAGCTCGGCGTTGTTAAGAATTAAGTGGTGCTTCTCGTTTAAAAATTCCTGAAAGACTGAAGCATGAGTGGCGTGTTTGGAAACAACCTCTGCCCGGCATCTAAATCCCTGTCGTATCCTAGCTACCGCGCAGAGCCTGCCGATGAAAAATAAACTCAAGAGAGCTCTCCATCTCGATGAACGCGCACACACACACACACACACACACACACACAGCGTACATCAGGCCCGGGGTGTAGTTCCTGAACAGTAACGCCTCACTTCAGGATACTGCTCTTTTCAGTCCGGTTTTGCCGTGTGCCATTTTTGACACGTGTTTTGTGTAAAACCGGAAAGCGGCGAAAGACTTGTCACCAAAGAAAATGGGCCAGAGTCTTGATAAGTGGGCCACAGTGTTTTATAAAAAGCTCAGACTTAGATGTCGGTTTATGTTACGCTACGTTATTAACACGTAAGGGTAACTCGAGAGCGAGGGACGCTGCAGCTGTTTACGCTCTTTCTTCTACAGTGAGTGGCAAAGAATGTGATTCAATAAATGGGCAGCTGTGTGAAGACAGTATATTATAAGGAATGTTCTAGTATGCTTATCTTACAACTGACGTCCATGGGAATAATGATCTGCAAGCATAGTACTATAGCACTACCACTGTGTTCCTTACAGTTAATCTTTCAGTCCTATGATATATATATATATATATATACATATCAAGTACTCTCAATGAGTTCACCTTTACAAGTCAGGGGTAACACTTTATTTCGATAGTCCATAGACATTGTACTTACAGTAAGTAACATTGCAACTGAATGTGAACTAGCAGTCATTAGTAGACTGGCTTAATATCTTATAACACTTTTTTATTTTTGGGTTCACAACATATGAAGAAGGAGAAAACAAGCTTATGAATCACAGTGAATTATCTTTTATGAAGATATAAAATAGCAGAAGGTTTGTACAATATAAAAACCATAACGCTTATGGAACATCCCCATAAAAACAACATTGTTTGTGTGTGTGTGTGTGTGTGTGTGTGAGTGTGTGTGTGTGCTTGGCAATAAGAGAGTGAACATACATCGGTGTTATATTTCATTTGTGCTACTTGTTAATATTACTTTTGTCTGTCTACCTAAAGTTCTTATTTAATTTCTATATAAATTAATAGGCTTTCTGTTGATTATTCTGATATCAAACCTCATTTGAAATGAATTAGTATACAGTAGCAACATTTTTCATATTAATGTAATGGCTGACCCTGAAATAAAAGACCCTGTTCATCTTTATACTTCACTCTTACCATTTCAATTTCATTGCTAAATACATTACATATGACTGATGCCATTAAACTCACTTGACATATTTACAATTTGTAAACAGCACTTTTACTGAACGAATTGTTAGTTGTGCTTAACTATGCAAAGCTCAAAGCTGTGCAAAATTATGAAAACTTTTCATAATTTTATTAGAGCTAAGGTTTTGAAGGGCTGACTACAATTAAGTTTTCCATTGAATGCCATTTTGAACTGTGGTTAGTGTAATAAAGTGATTACCGTGGTACAGTAACCAACGTTTTTTGTTTTTATCTGTAGTAAAATCATGGTTCATTTTGGTTGAAGAGGTTAAAGAGGTGGTTGCTGAGCTGTTCTGATTAGCTGATTGGTTGCTATGTTATTTCTTACAGAAACAGCCTCTATTGTACTCTCAAGATAGTCTCTTGCTTCAATATAAATTGATATAAATTGGAAAGGTTACTACATTTTGTTTGTTCATATCGCTAACCTTAAGTATTAGCAATATTAATAGTCATGCTTGCCATTGGATGTGCTACTAATAACCCTTTATATTAAATAGCAACATTTAAAAGCTAAAAACAATGACAGACCAGAGACATAATCTCCTCCTGAAATTCAAATCCATTTTAATACCCAGGTATAGACACAGCCTCTCTCAGTCACTGGCGGTGGAAAGTAGATCATCTACTAATAAAAGGAAATTTCCCATGAGCCCTTCAGATCCAGCGAGCAACAGTAGCATAGGAAATAATTAAACTGCTTTGGAAAAGCAAGGCACAAGGCTAATGAACACAACAAGCCATCAACATCAAATCAAGCAAGATGAAAAAGAAATTCAGTACATGTAAAACGGTAAAAGCCTTGCTCAGCGAGCAAGCAATTTAAGTCTGTCTCTACCTCGACCTGTCTCTACCATCTCGGATGTTTATAGACCAATCAGCTGTGAGCTTGAGGCTACTCTTCATTTGGATTGTTTTATTTTCACAAATGATGTCAGTACTGCTAGTAAGAAGGATGATTTATTTGGTAAGTCAAGCCACATCACAAGTTGACATGTAGCAGGTAAATTATTTACATCCTGAATAAAATTCAATAGAAACAATTAAATAATTCCATCCATTAAAATTTCGAAGCAGGGTTGCAGGAGCATATTCCACTGCCTCAGGCCAAAAACATACAAAAACCCCTGACTAGTTATTAAACCACTTGGTTACATTTTACTTTGATAGTGCACTTTAGACATTCTACTAACTATAAACAACTTTGTAACTACATGTCAACAAATTCTCATTAATTCACAACTACATGTCTGCTAACTCTCAAAGTAGACTGTTAGAGTAGGTTAAGTGTTAGTAGAATAAGTTAACATATACTTGCAAAGTTTCTCATAGTCAGTATGTTGTGGACTCATCAAAATTAAGTATTATAAGATATTAAGCAGACAGTCTACTAATACTTTAATGACTGATAGTTGACGTGTAGTTGCAGTTACTTGCTATTAGTTAAATGTCTAAAGTGGACTATCGAAATAAGGTGTTACCAATTGTTTTATTTCTGACAGAAACATGGCATCATATGACTGTTTATTCATTATTATGCAAGCAATCACATTTCCTAATGGTTTTACACATTAGCCAGTGCACAAACTCATGAGACCTCAGGCTTGTCAAACTTGTGTTGTTAATTTCTGTATTTCCCATACGCGAGCTGCAGACTTGACAATATTAGTTAATAAACTTTCTACATCATGAAGGCAGGTCTAAAGGCACAGCCCACCATACCAAAACGACTGTCTTACAGGGAGGGAGAGAGAGAGTGAAAACTAGGGCACTATTATCTGGCCTCTTTTTCCAAGCAGAAGCAGAGATTTGTGGACAGTGAGCTGGAGTGAAGAGATAGCGGCTTGCCGTGTGACTTTTACATTTCCCTTAGTGCCTCAGAAGTAAACTAAAACAAGGTGTCCATTCAAGGGCAGAGACGCTTTCAAACTCATCTTCGGAGGCCACCATGCTGGAGGACAAGAAGACCAAGGTGAAGATCACCTTTCTGGTTATCCTGGTTGGCATCTCGTCCATGTTGGCGGCGGTGGTGACGGACCACTGGGCGGTGCTGAGTCCCAGGGTGGAGCGGCTCAACACCACCTGCGAAGCGGCCCACTTCGGACTCTGGAGGCTGTGTAAAAAGAGTATCTTCATTGTGGAGGAAGACCCTCAGGGTAAAGGCTGTGGCCCTATCAGCCTGCCAGGAGGTAAGGAAGTTCACGTCCAAGTTATTTCTCATGACCGTCATTAGCACGAGAGTGTCGTCCGATATAGCCCAGAGGCATAGATCTGTCTTCTGTAGTTTTTGCAAGAGCACCTGATTCGTCTTAGGTTTTGTAACTGGAAACTGTGGAGCAAGTCAGGCATATTTCATACGCAGTGCAAGAAAGTTCAAGGCGCACTGGAGCTTCTCTTTTCAACATTAATTCGATGTTTTAGGTGTTAGTCTGTTCGCATTAAGGGTTTGTTTTAATTGCGTTGTTTTTAAATTGATTAGTGAGGTCACTGACCAGAGTGATAATGAATCGAAAGGGTGTTGATTTGCTGTTTCTGATGTTATTGAGTTGTTTAAGGCTGAAATAAACTGGTTAAGATGATTTACGAGCAGATCTGTGGATTTGAGTCAATGGAAAGGCAGATAAGATGAATCTACCTGTGGGACTAAGGAAATAACTCGACTGTTCTTTACTTTGCTCTAGGGACAGATCAGCCTCATTTCTTTCCTACACCCAAGCTCACAAGGTCAAACAGATCGAAAAGAAGAAGAAAAGAATATAGAAAATAAATGCGATTCAATCAAATGAGAGTAAAGTCTGTAGGCGTTCATTGACAGAGCACTGAAGATCTGCTTGATACCTTCCGTTGCTGAACAAAAAAACCATCAACTGCATTCTGCAGTTATATTTATGTCAACATTTAAGGCAGATGGCAGGCTATAGACCAAATGTCACACCAAAAGATCATAGTATTTAGTGAATAAATGGAACAGAGTGCTCAGACACCACGTCAAAAACGTAATTGGATCCAGGCTGTCACTTGTGTAAGGGCGCAGTAAGACCAGCATCCTCTTGTCACACCTCAGGAAGAACTGTGGGGGTAAACAGAGCAATCCGTCCCTCCGTATGCTCCTGTGAATGTCTGGGTAGAATCTCCTCCTTAAGCAAGGCCTCAAGATTTAACATCAACTATGAATGTTGCAGGCAAAATGACAACAGTCACAATTGTGTGCAAAATCTCATCAACTTCAGCTTCAGTATGTAGCTTTAGCCCGAGATGCTACTGGACCATTTATATTCTGAAGAGCATTCATCTGAGGCGTATTCACACAAAAGGCAAAAGCTTTCCTAAAACAACAAGCTAAAATCTGATTGGTTTTATGCAATTTTCTGGAAATCACAATTTCCTAAAATAGCTCTTCGCCAATCATCCAGGAAACAGGGCTGCTCCAATGAAAACTTCAGAAGAGAAGGACTGAAGGGTTTGCCTGCTTAACAAGTTTTTTTAAGCCCTGCTCTTTGTAAAGTTAAGCATCTTACATCCTCATTGAAAGTACAAGTTATGCTTACATGTGCATTGCACTTTACTCCCCGTTGAAAAAAACTGGTTAAGCTAGCTATGTATGCTCTGAAGCATGGTTTGAGCTGAGTTTTATTTGGTCCAGAGCTGATTACAAGCTGGTCCTGAGAAGGAGCTAGCATACCTAATCTGCATATGCCTTTTTTTGACAAAGCTCTCCTGGATATTTGAAATGTAGCCACCCTTAAGCATCGTGTACAACAGCGTTGGAATAAAAGTGAATGGTTCTTGAATGGAATAAGCTGAAATAATTGTGAACTAGACTTTATGCCAATCATCCATATTCAGATTATCAATAACGCAGACTAGCCATTATTTCCTCAGATCTAAAATAACGTTTTAAAAGGTCAGATTATCAGTCAAAGTCAACATTAGTAAGAGCGAACGAAATCTGTGCTTTGTCAAAAATTTGCTATGTGACGCTGCACTCAGTACCAGCACTGTTTACCGATGTGCAGCTCGAGTTTTCTCCAACCGAACCCCGCAGCTCTCACTTTAGACCATTAGGAGATAAGCAGTTCAATCAGGTGGAGGATTGCAGTTTTGGCAGACACCTACTGATATTTTTGCCCCGGTGGGAGAATTTGTGCTGGCAATAGTTGGAAACCATCTAACCCCGAGGCTCCATGGACACCTAACAGGCCACAGCTATTTAAAACGACTTCCGGAGAGACAAGGTGTGGCCAAGTTCACACTAGTACTGCAAACACAACTGCCTGGGGAGTGGTTAGATTTGGATAGCCTCTTGAATTGCACAGAAGCAGCCATAAGCCAAAACATTAGCATTTAAGCAGTTATATTCCTGCTTGCTCAATGATTCTTGGCTTTGCTCCCAGACCTGCTTCTCACAGAGGGAAAAGAAGAGCTATGAGTGTTGGCGAGACTCATCAAGTTCTTCGAGGGAATCTAGCATTTCACACTCATTCAACACTCGGGTCTGTTAAAATGTCTCTCGATCTTCCCAGCGGAGTTAATTATGTTAAAATAGCCATTTTAAGCGGCTTGAAACAACTTGAAAATGGAACCACTCAGTGAATTCTGATACAGTGTTGTAGGATATAAAGCAATATTTGAAAGGATAGTTCACTCCAAAAATGAAAATTCTGTCACCGTTTACTCACCGACTCTGTGGAAGAGAAAAGAAGATGTTTTGAAGAATGTTAGATGCATCAATATGTGTCATGGCAGGATAGCAGATGGTATTGTTTCTTGTTAATATTACCAAAAGCACAAACTACCAAGATTTTCAACGAATGGCTTAAACTTTCTTTGGTTATTGAAGAAAGTTATCATGTGGCTTCAAAAGACTTCCAGCACACTAGTCTGGACTACTATTAGGGGCAATTCACACCGAATGTGTTTTGGCATTCCAATGCACTACTTCTCCATGCTAGATGGACATCTGTGACTCATGTCTTGCAATGTTTTGCAGCCTCTCTTATGAGTGCTGTGTTTTTAAAGGAGACATCGGATGATCATTTTTCACAAGTTGGTATGATTCATTAAGGTCTTCATTAAATGTCTGCATCATATTGAATGGTTGTGTAAGAGAACACTCTTTTTACTTCGTCAAACAGCTGTCAACAGCTCTTCCAGCCTCTCTCTTTTTGTGATTTGGTGCATTACCATCAAAAACAAAACTAATTCAATGTGTCCTCTGATGGCTCTGATGTCGGAAGTAAACTTTGATTGTTGTCCACTTTTACATCCATCTACAAAACACCCGCACTGCTCACGAGAGCTTGTTATCGTTACAGGAAAAATGTCAGACTGCAAACTGGCTGAGGGTGGAAATATGCTAATACAGGACAGTACGTCCGCCTTCGTGGCTGGGGCTTGAGCAGTTTGATACCATGCTGTTTGGAAAGTCAAAGCGGCTTGACAATTGAAACTGTTCAGGAGAGATAAAAAGGAAAGGAGCGAATGGATTTTTATCACTGTATGGTGGTTGTGTCCCACTCTGCTAAGACACATTTATACGCAGATACCATGTAAAACTGAATTTTGCATTCCAAGTCCCCTTTCAGGCATCATGTCAAGTTAAAAGATTTTTTACCAAGCACCACTCTTCAAGTCTAGTTGCTTGGACCAGAAAAGCCCAGGTAAGCTTTTGTTTACAGTATGGCAACTGTTTTATATGACAGAAGAGGCATTCAGTGCTGCGTTTTTTCAAAACACAGTATTTTTTGGAACAATTAATTAAAATACTTCAAGGGTGCTCTTTTTGTCATTTCGGAACTTGATGGTCCCTAGTTACTGCATGTGTTTGTGGTGTAAAAAAAAAAAGAGTTGCGTGAAGATCTGTTGTGAAACTTTTTTGTGCTTCACCAGAGAAAGCAAGCAATTTGTTTTGAACAACATGTGGATAACGACGGTGCTAATGACAGAGTTGTTATCTCTGGATGAACTACTCCTTTAGTACCTTTGTTTTGCAGGAGCTTTATCTCAGTTTGTCAGCCAAACTTCTGCAAAGGCACGGAGGCCCCGGAGGAAGCCACTTCCCTTGTGTGACCCAGATATGAGCACCCATAGCGGGCTAGCTGCTTTAAATGTGTCCTCCTCTCACATTGACCCAGAATCTAACGGTCACTCTACAAGTGGACAAAAGAGGACACCTCTGTTTTCTTGAGCCACTGCTCCATATTTACCAAAATAAAAACAGCACAGCTGCCTCAAGGTGCTCAAAAACCTGCCAGGCACAGTGGTCTGTTTGCTTGGGCTGCGAAAGGGAGGGAGCTTTAATCAAGATGTAAAAAACTAATATGACAGCCACTGCATCCCAGCAATCGACCTCCTCCCTGAAATAAGTGCTTCCATTAACAAAACTGTGAGGTCAATGATACGCCCCAAATTGCTATTTTAGGCTCCTCATTTTGCGCGGCGGTGCTGCTGAACGGCAAAGGCTCACGCTGTTCTTTTTGAGCTTTAGGTACAATCACGCTGAAAAACAGATCTGCCTACATGCAGAGCAGGGCGCATGGCACAGGTCTCGCATTCGATGCGTGCCAGGGGAAAAAATGACAGATTTGTCAAGAGCAGCCCTTTTATCTGGGACTGATTCGTGATCGCTCTGTCCTTGTACGTCTCTGTCAGATGGATGAAGGACAGTGACAGGCCTACCGAAGCAAGACAGGTGAAGAGGACATGAAAAGACTGGGAAAACATGGAGGGATGTCAATTAATCTCCACAATACACACTCCACTTCTATTGCCGCAAAAATGCTAACGGAGGGCTAGGCGACCGACCACGACCCAACACGTGCATTAGCCCACACATGGCACTAAACCTTCCGGCCGAAGGTAATGCGCTCTCAGGCCAATCGTGAGGTGAACTCATCCACAACAGCTTGCGCTAAGGGCTTGTGATGGGAATAGTCAAATAAGCTGAGTAAATCACGGTCTAAAGCAGCACGGTGCGATGCATCCAAACCCCTCGCCGCTGACGGTCTGCCTTTACTAATAAAGCTAAGACCAGCCTGTTGCTAGGTAACCTATACATAGGCCTCCCCCAACCCCCAGCTTGTGTTGGAGATTCTTGGGCCGGCGTAACAAACAGCTCCTATGTCAGTTTTTCTCCCGACACAGGGGACTCTGAGCTTGCTTTATGAGTTTAATCTAAAGAAGAGTCTCCTACCGTATGAACTTTTATATAACGTGACTGGGACATACGGGAGTGAGGACTCGTTTCGCAATTTTTTGCGAAACTGTAACCTGATGAACACTTGGACAGGAAGCTCATTTCAGTTAATCAGCCCATTGTTGGGGGGAGTTATGGCTAAATAATGGTAGGAAACAGAACTTGTTAGATTTCATCAGCTAATTTGCCTTCCTGTCCAAAAAGCACAGCTAGCAGCTAGAAAGCACGCTCAACGTAATCACATGCTCGCAATTCCGAATTCACGATCCATCCAATGGACACACGCGAATGCCCGGCTTGTTTTCGAGCACCCGGCTATGGTGTCTGGAGAAAATGTCAAGCGGGCTCATTGGTAGTTTGGCTGCATCGTAACGACAGGCTACGGCAGCACCTGCAACCCTCAGCTACAATCACTGTTTTCATCTTGTTTTGCAGTCAAGAACTGCTCCTACTTCAAACACTTCACATCAGGGGAAGAGGCTGAAGTTTTTGAAGTGAAGACTCAGAAAGGTAAGGTTTTCCACCTTTGAAATCACGTGTGGATAGTGCAAAGGTTTCTACTTAAATCCAAGCAGAGACGGAGGAAATCAAATTAAGTTAGTAGAGCCATTAGTAGAGTAATGCGTTACATTACACATTTTTGGTCATGTAATAGGACTACTTTTTGACCTGACTTGTTTAACTCAATAAACTATTCGATAATCTTGCACCGTACTGATACAATAATACTATCGCTGTCAAACAATTAATCGTGATTAATCACATACAAAATAAAAGTTTTTGTTTGCAATGATGTATACATATAAATAGACACACACACAGTATGTATATCTGTGTAATGTATATTATTAATAAGTATATATAATAGATAAATGGAACATTTTTCTGAAATATACACATGTGAGCGTGTGTGTATTTATATTTATACATAATAAATATATACAGTACACACACGTATAACATGTACACAAAAACTATGAATTCTATTCATAGTAGTTAACAACACAAAGTGCATTAAACTGGGATTAGAGAACATTTAGTCATTTTGCAGACTAAATGTTCTCTAATCCCAGTTTAATGCACTTTGTGTTGTTAACTACTATGAATAGAATTCATAGAAGGAATTAAATGAAAAGCTAATAATGAATCAAATCATAAAAATGGCAAAAAATGCATATGAGATTTGCATATGCAAGTACTGCCCCCAAGATATAATGATCATGAGAACATATCTGTTATTATTTTTAAAATGAAGGCTATATAAATACCTCGCTCTTCTCAAGACTGAACATTTTTCGCTCTCGGTTAGACATAATGCCCACCGATCTCAGGCAGCGCAATCTGGCAACCAAATATGGCCACCGGCATTAAATTTTCTGCCTACTTGAGCAGAGCGCATCTTGGCTATTTCACGCTCTGGCTCGGTCATTGAGTTAAAGTGGAATAAAGCCTTATCTGAGTTTGATAAAGTGCTAAAAGCAGCGAGCCGTGAAGCAAAGCACAAACGCTCCATCGTTACGCATTTCCTGAGCCCCGTCCTAAAATGTCAATACTCATTCACGCTATTGATCTGCCTGTATTACTAATTAATGACACGTTAAACGCAACATTAGTCTAGAGGTCAGACTGATTAGCCAGATCATCTGAATTAGCAGAGTTGATGAAGTCATCCTTGAATGATCTGATCGTGGATACAAGGTGTCTTCGGTGAATGCGAGCTCTTTTGGTGAAGCAGCAGCTGCAATAAAAAAAAACATTGATAACTACGAACGAAATCTATCAAAAACACAGTTTAGTTAGTTTGGGGGTAATCCAACCGTGTTATCCTTAAAAGATCTCTCAAACATCAGAATACAAAGCTACAAATCGTCAAAATTCTCCATTAGCATGCTAGCAGATTAGCCTACATAGCACAGATTTACTACATGATTATATCACAGACGTGGTGCGATAAGCAGGATTCTCCGTGATAGCTGGATGCCAAATTGAAGACGTTTTAAAATAATCATTTAATAGCAATGTCGTTTAAGACCTCAGGAAGACCCTGCTTAGACTCTCTGTGTGATTTTTCTTCTGTCAGAGTACAACATCTCAGCTGCTGCCATCGCCATCTTCAGTTTGGCCTTCATGACCCTGGGCAGTCTCTGCCTCCTGGGGGCTTTTGGGAAGGGCAGAGACTACCTGTTGAGACCAGCTGGCATGTTCTTCGCTTTCGCAGGTAAGCACTATGTTTAACTGAACGTATCTTTTTTAGCATTTCGTGCAGTTTAACTGGCACCATGCTTCTCTCAGGAACATGGTATTGAGCCTACTGGCAAGAAACCATGTTATTAGCATGTTAGTTGTTTTTTAATACGTTTTATAAGGAGCATTTATGGAGTATTTATAATTTTGTTTTCTCATAATAATTTTATACATTCATACTGCATATGTATGTGTATTTATATACACATAAACATTATGTAAAGAAAACTTTTATTTTGGACGTGAATAATCACGATTAACCATTTGACGGCACTAGAATATATAAATGTATAAACTTAAATAGTTTCTAAATACGTACCGTGTGTGTATGCATATATACATAATAAATATACAAAGTACGCACACATATATTATATGACTTGGAGACAGCCGGTCAGCCTCGAGCGTGTATACGTACTCAAGGACTCGCGGGGCGGCGTAATCGGACGCCGGCGAATCGATAGTCGCGAAACCCCAGACACCGACCACAAAAACCACCGTCTTTTTTTCCCCATTTAACCCCGGTGACCTTCCTCACCCTCACAGGCCTGTGCACCGTCATCTCGGTGGAGATCATGAGGCAGTCGGTCAAGCGCATGATCGACAGCGACGAGACCATATGGATCGAGTACTACTATTCGTGGTCCTTCGCTTGCGCCTGCGCCGCCTTCACCCTCCTCTTCCTCAGCGGCATCAGCCTCCTCATCATCTCCATGCCACACATGCCTAGAAACCCCTGGGAGACCTGCATGGACGCCGAGCCGGAGCCCATAGACTAGCGTGAGAGTAAGAGCGAAGCCTGTAGCCGAGCGAACGGTAATGATGCATTGCGTTTGTAGACGATGATAGTGATGCATTGATCTTTTTAACTAAGCACCGACAGAGACGTCGAATCGCTAAAAGGGTAGGTTATCCAAAACTAGTTTTTTTTTCTATTTGTACCGTAGATCAATTGGAAGAAAGTCAGTCAAACAGGTTTAGAGTAAACGAGCGCATTCCCATTACGAAATATCTAACACTGATTTTGTATGGTATGTGAAACTTTTTATGTGCATTCATGCTTATATGCAATAGACGACAGCGTAGAATGTATATTTAGGGAGTTTACAATCTGTTATTTCTGAAACGGCGACCGTGAAACTATAAACTGTTGCTGTTATACGACTAGTTTCAGCAAATACAGATTCAATTTTAAAGTGAGGTGAATGTAATAACGTTACTAGTACAGGTTTATACTTATCAGGTAGTTTAAGCGGTTATAATCTTTACACACATGACTTGGACTTCCTTTTAGCGACTGAATCTCAGAGGTCCGCCTCGAGAAAGACTGTTAAAACCGTTTTGGTGTTCCTAATGCACTTCCTGTTGCTGTTTCGAGACTGTCGTTTAATTTAAAGAGAAGGGCATTTTTGTTCTCAACCGACTGTACGATCGAACCATTTTCACAAAAGGATTTAATAACCTGCATACAAAATGAGTCTACTTGAGTTCATCGACTGAAATCCACAGTCGCACGTATATTCGTAAACGGAGCACATTCAACGAGCTTATTCTGTTACTCGCACAGCTTTGTTATCCCGCGGCGCGCGCTTTTTTGGGCTTGTAGAAACACAGCAAACCAGGGTTTAACATTGCGCAGTGCCATCTGATATATTGATGGTTCACTCAAAATTTAAAAAAATATATATATTCCAAACCCGTACGTTTTTCGTTCATCTTTGGGAACACAATTTTAGATATTTTTGGTGAAATCTGAGAGTTTTCTGACTCTCCGTAGACAGCAACACAAATGACACGCTCAAGGCCCAGACGTCATTAAAATAGCCGTAGAGTGGTGCAACCGTGATGTTACGTAGCTACGAGAACACTTGGGTTCAACGCAAACACAAATACATTTATGCAGCGATTTCTTCTTTTATGCGAGTAAATGAGAGTACCAGGATATAGGCGTCATTATTTTTGCCGCCTAAAAGTATTCTCATAGCTTTACATTACGGTTGAACCACTGACGTCACTTGGACTATTTAAACGATGTCCTTAATATCTTTTTGGGCCTTGAACGCGTCTATGAAGAAACGGAAAGCTCTCGGATTTCATTACAAATTATTTTTGTTATGAGCGTCTTACGGGTTTGGAACAACATGAGGGCGAGTAGTAGATGACAACTTTCATTTTTGGGTGATCTATCCCTTTAAGACGCTGAAAACAGCTATAAATGTTTGGGAGATTAATTAAACGGTTAAAAGCAGGCATTCTTTTATAGACAAAAGCATTTTTAAGAAGACTTGTTAAAAGATGGAAGCTGAAGACACAATGTTTTTCTAAACCGTGGCCAAATAATGAACAAAATTCCAATCTATGAATAAAAAAATATATATTTTCTGTATATTTGTTAAGTTCAGCAGTACAAATATATATTTGCTTTATTGCTAATGGCAATAGTTTTTGTTTTTGGTTGCACTACTAACCATTTCCTAAACATAAGTTAATATATTATAGCTCTAATAACGCTTGATTTTTTTTAATATCCCGATCAGGCGATCACAAACAAACCTCTTTGTTGCTTATTAAAATGACAAATGTCCTGATTGATAATAAAAAGGTTTGATTTTCACCCGCGTGTATTTTTTCTTGCATTCAACGCACAGGAGAAGAATAAAGCACACAAATGTCATCTCATGTATTCATTTATTCATATGTACAGGTTTGAGAAAAGTCTGTCTACATCTATACAACTTTTTATAATATTTTTTTTTTTTATACGAGTCAGTTCACCACTCAGCAGCAAGCACAAGAAAACACACCAAGAAACTGAACATCATTTAAAAAAAAAAAAAAAAAAAAAAAAAAAAAAAAAAAAAAAAAAAAATGCCAGCTGGGAAAAATCACTTCAACAAGTTTTACTTCTGGGAGCGGATGCAAAGAGAGCGGACATAATTACAGGAAAGACGGGCCGCTGAGTGGTCAACCAATTCATGGTGTTTTTAAAAATCTTTTTCCCATAAATCTTTTTTTTTTTTTTTTTTTTTGTTATTGTTTTTTTTAAATGTTTTTTTTCCCCAAATGTTTTGGTGTTTCATGATATATATATGCTGATTCGGTTTGTAAAATCACAGATGCCAAACTGTAAAAGAACCAACTAGTACTAAAGCAAGTAAAAAATAATAAAACGCAAAATGTCTAACTATTCCACAAAATCAAAAGACATTTTTATTGTTTTTTTTTTTTTTTTTTTTTTTTGTTTAAGATTGTTATTCTATTTTTTTCGACGGTTTTCCTTTTTAACAGGTGTATATAGTTCATATATATTGACTTATTTAAAATACGTGTAATAGCCATTGCTACTGTTTGAACTGCCTATGCTAAGTTCCTGTAACAGAGAGATGGGGTCGCTGTTCTTCTTGACCTGCTCGGGCAGCGGCCGGGGCTTTGGAGGGGCTCGGAGGGCGCTGGCGTAGGACATGGTCGGGGGTTTGGAGTTGCCGGGCCCCTGGGGGCCCCCCGGGCTAGTGTTGCCCCCTCCCGGGTCGGGCGGGGTCTGCTTGCTGGGCATGAGGGGTGGGAACTGTCCGTGGTGCTGGAGAGACGCGGCGCTGGCGGGATGAGGGGACTGCTGCTCCTCCGCGACGCTCATCGCCTTCGAAACTGAGGAACAATTAGGGCGAGACGTTATTACGTCGGCTGCATCTGGTGCCAGTTATTACATTCATCACAGGTCTGATGTACACGGGTCAATGGGATTAAAATCTAAATCGATGTCTGGACGGCTGTACAGTTGGTGCAAGTGCAACGGTGCAGGTCCGTCAGACAAATTAGACACGTTTAGACTATTTTTAGCTGCACTCTTTACTCTTGTTTAACTTCTGAATTAAATGACTTGAAATGCAAAGCAAACTAAAAAAAAAACCCCAACATGATCAATATGATGATGAAAATAGCTTTACAATACAAAAGAATCACAATAAACGGATGAATCTGTTAAATTACGTAAGTGTTGTTTTTTGTATTATTTAGAAATTTTTTTTTTTTTAAAAAATCCTGTTTTTCAATTAATTTTACTGATTTAAATAATCTTTGCACTACTTCATATAAAGTATTATTTTAGCACTGTTTATACAGAATTATGCTATTTATTTTTAGAAGCAGCTAGCTCATATTTTTGGTTTTCATTTCAGTTTAAATCGCATTCGTGAAAAAATAGCTTTAGCTAACTACAAAAACCACATGATTGTTATTTTTATATAGTATTTATATATAAATGAATACTATGACGCTATAAGTAGCGGTTATTTAATCTGTAAAAAAAAAAAAAAAAAAAAAAAAGGAATTGCAAAATACTTCTACATACGGTGCATGTTATTTTTGCATTATTTTGACATTACTGCATTTATTTATAAGTAGATTTTTCGTTGTAATTTCTTTTCAAAACAGTTATATATTAATATGTCATCTAAACTGGCGTTATTTCAGTATTGTATATATATATTGTATATCGGTTTTAGCCAGTTTGGTACTTCAACAAACTTTTTATTCAGTTAGTTGCCAAGACAACACCCCAAACGTCTTTTATATGAATTCCTGAAAATAAGTTTTAAGTGACCAATAACAACACTGAGCACAGCAATCATCTCGACTCATAATGGACGATGTGAATCTTAAACATTCAACATCGGATAAAGCGAATAAGTGCATTTGTCTCAACAGCCACCGAAATCGATCCTACAAAAGCTGAAACGCACCTAAAACCTCCCTGTGGGGGACGAGGTGGCTCGCTCCGTTACATGGAATGTTGTGGAGAGGAGCGGGGGTCGGGCCGGGCCCGCTGCTGCCCAGCCACAGGTCTGCTGAGGGGTATCTGTAGGAGGGAGTGGGGTGGTCCTGAGGGTCCAGGCTGTCCGGATACGGCTGGGGGGAGCTGGACGAGATCCTCCTCTGGTACAGAGGCCGCCCGGGGCCCCGCGGTTCATACTGAGAGACAGAAAACGAGTGTGGGGAACAGGAAGAGACTGATGCGATCGAAGAGATAAATCATTCGGATGCATGCGTGTCCAACCCTCTGATTGAAACATCAAAAACGGCGGGGCGCTCAACCGAATGCCAGAGATATGCAGTCCGATTCAGACACGATTAATTATTTGTTGTCCTTTTTCAGCTTATTTTTATACGCCAAATCGCATAAAAAGCGGCGAGAGTCCAAACAGAGAACTAGAAGTACCAAAAAAAAAAAAAAAAAGTGTAACTACTGCAACTTTAAAGGTATATTCTGGGCTAGATTTATAAAAAACCCAAGGGGCGCAGGTAACTACACGTACAACGGATTTCGAATAAAAATGCTTAAAATAAGTCACAAACGACGCTTAAAACACGAGACCGTCACAGTTTTAAATCACCACAGCTCCTCCAGTTAAGTTTGATATGATTGTAGTGTCTTGAAACTATTTATATGGAGCAAACTCCTACATCGGTTAGGCCTAGCGCATAACCAGTAGTTTATCCACCTACGTCGTAGAGGAGCTTTTAAAACCTTCTGATCTGCTTGGACTACAGACTTCCATCGAAAGTCTGTCACTGTAAACACGTTTCCTCATTTGGTTTTATACACTGAGACGAGCAACAATTGGCCTGGCAGCAAACTTCCTCGATCATTACGCCAAAATAAGAGCGTAGTTCCTAGTCATGTCGGCCTAGAAAACCGCTACTTTTCAATTTCCGCCATTCTTAGGACAAGATACAACTACAGAAGGGTCGGTAAAAAAATAATCGAAAATCTTTGGTCATTTTTGAACGCGATGGTACTGGTCGAATTGGATTCAACGATGGATTCAGTGCTCCTTTAAACATGAGTTTGGAGTCTAAACCTGTCAGAAGTAGAACCTACAGCAAACTTTAGCGTTTTTCAAGATGAGCAATAGCTCAAGCAGACTATTACTGATCCATATTACATTGTGGAATAAACCATGACAATATCTCGAGCTTATTTTGACCACAGAGACCCTATTTAAGGCATTTAACCCAAAACCCTTTAAAAAAAAATATGTTATGACTTATTACTCATTCATGGAATATTCCATTATAATGAACTCGGTCACCCTTTCGACGGCCGTTACGGCGACAAATGACAGTAATTTGTTGCTTTTCAATGCAAATTGTTCATTTTGTAGCATCATTAGCATTTAAGGCTTTTGATGAGAGTTGGGCTTCTTGTAATTATGCAAGTGATTACCAACGGAAGCGCGAACGAACGGCGAAACAGTGAAGACAAGTCAGCGGCCCAAGGAGAGCCCTCACCTCTTCTACGCTGTGCAGGGAGCTCTGCGGGGCCTGGAGCTGCTGTTTCTGCTGCTGGTGCTGCAGCTGCGTGATGGGACCCTGCTCCTGCCTGTGCGCCATGGCCTGCAGGCCAAAGGGCATGCCGTGGCCCAGCACGTGGCTCTGGGGCAGGCCAGGGTGGGGCCAGTGGGCCTCCTGGAGGAGGTATTTGACCGGAAGAGGCCCCGCTGTGTGCTCGGGAGGCAGGGAGAAGGAGGCCTGATTGAAGGCTTGGTGCTGCTGGAAGGGCTGGCCGCCCATGGGCAGCTCTCGGCTGGTGTCGGAGAAGGAGGGCGGGCCTGGAGCCGGGAAGGGATTGGGGCCGGAGGTGTGGTTTGAGCTGGAGGAAGAGGGAGACGGCAGGTCTCCGGGGCTTCGGGGCTGGACTTGACGGTACTGAAGGAGGCGGGACTGAGGAGGGGGCATGTCGGCCGGCTCCCGCTGATCATACTGGTCTTGAGGGAGCATTTCACGCAACAGACCAGGATATCTGAAGAGAGAGAGAAGCAGAGAGACAAGGCTAAGCATAAGGCCAGAATTGAATATTAACAAACTTAACAGAAACAGACAATGAACAGAGGTCACGCAAAACATCTGCATTCTGAGAAAGTTTGCATTCGCTTGCAAAATTGATTTCGTTCACCTGAATACTTTTGAATTCATTCGCTCAACCGCTTACTCACAAAACTTTAGCATTTTTCACAACGCATTTCTGTATTCAAATAAAGCGAGCAGGACAAAGAGTCTCCTAACCTGGGCATGGCAGGTCTGGACTCCTCCTCTGCTGCAGGGCCAAGGCCCCAGCCGGCTCGGAGGAGCTGCTGGGGGAGTCTCAGACCCGGCTGGCCGAGATGAGCCAACTGCTGCGCCAGAGGGAAGGGGGCCACCCCGGCCTGCAGGAACGGAGCCTGTTCACCCCACTGACCCACACGAGCCTGCTGCTGCTGCTGCTGGCCCAGAACATCCAGCCCTGAGGAAGCCTGACCATCTGTGAAAACAACAGAGAAAGCCCATGACATGCTGGGAAAACACAAAAGGTCTGTTCACCAATCCCCGGCATGACTACTTCAGCAAACAAACCCATTTAAATTCTCCTGAAGGAGGCTGATCCGTTTCAGAATAAAAACAAAACTGGTGCTGTCAAATGATTAATTGCATCAAAAATAGTTTTTGTTTACGTGTGTGTATGTGTGTACAGTGTATATAAATGCACACATATACACATATATACATATATAGTGTGTATATGCATACACATTATATGAATATAAATATACAGTATATATTGTGAAAATATTTACATCTATGTGGCTCTTTATATATAGATAATAAATATACAGAGTACACACATTAGGTAAACAAATACTTCGGATGCGATTAATCATTTGATATCACAAAAAAATCAATATTTGGTAACAGCTTATTTTAGTGTTATTTACTTACCATACTAATAATATTAAATTATGCATGATATGTACAGTATGTACATGCTGTTAAGTTATTTCCACCGTAACAAGAACTCAAATTATTGACATGTTGATAAATGTTCTTGAATTGTTTTCACATTTTAAATGAGCTTATATTTTACGTCGATGGTGTTCTGAGCTGGTTGCTCTGCAATTGCTTTGTAATTTTTATGTAGTTGCAAAGCGTCCTGAGCGTCGCATTTTAATCATGATAATGATTTCTACTTGTCTTGATTAAGCATGTTCATATTAGATATTTTTTCATGCCTCCTGCGGTTTGCGTCATCGATGCAAATCAAAGAACAATCAAAGAACTTCTTTGGTCAACTTTTGTAGCTTAACTAAAGATGAATCTATAGTCAACTGCTGTAAAGTCGTTCTGGTGAGTTGATAGTGGGTTACTACGAGGCCGATACCATTTTCTGAGTGCTTTGAGTGGAGCGCTATTGTTCTCTGCATTGGTTGATTCGGTCTCAGTTCAAGACATTTAAATAAAACTAGTTTTTTCTATGCCAACAAAATCTAAGTTGGTGCGAAAAGGCTTTCACACCGTCAAACTCAAACCCTTAGGCACAATACTTCATGAGAGACTTGAAAGGCTAAACTTACAACTGTCAAAGTTGTTGGGAGAGAAAGCATAAAGAAAGCAGCCGGAATAAACACAGCGGCGCGATACATCAAAGTGAAACGAACACGAGCGAAGCGTTGCGATCCGTGCGCGCGCACATACCCAGAGTATCGCCCAACAGAGAGTCCAAACTCTCTTCTCCGAAGCTGTTGAGGCGCAGGGGCTGCTGGTGCATCTGCGGGGGAAGTCCTCTCACTACACCCTTCAGGTCCTCAGACACCCCACCCGGTCCCGCTCCCATCGAGCCCTCGCCGCCCTCCAGCCCCTCCAGAACCGGAGACTGCAGCCCGCGGTGCGCCATTGGAGGCCCGCTGAAGAACGACGGGGGGAAGGACGAGGCCTGAGGGTGCATGGGGCCCTGAATTCGAAGGGGTGGTCGGGAGAGTCCGTACTGTTGCGGAAACGGGCTGTTTCCGTGGTGAGGGGGGAAACCGTGATGCGGCGGGCCCAGGTGGAAGTTAAGGGGCCTCTGGGTCTGCGGGTCTTTGCGTATGAGGCGGCTGCCGGGAAAGCCCATGTTGGCCTGGGGCTCTGGACTCTTGTTTTGCACCGACTCCGGGTCTCCCTGTAGAGAGGTGGAGGAAGTGCAACGATTACGGATGTGTGACTAGAGGGTGTAAGAGAGTAGGAGGAGTGAAGTGCTTTCAGCATGACGAGTGAAGATAGATGGTCCATGTTACAAGTGGTCTTGTGGGAAGGCATGGTGGGCGGCTCCTTTGATTTATTTCAGATTAAATCGAGAAGGACGCATGATAGATAGAAAGATACAAAAATGGAACGGGCGGATGGATGGTACCTGTTTTTCCTTCAGCTCGGGAGCTTTTCTCTCGGGTGTCAGCAGCCTACAATGCTCCGTTTTCCCATTAATGTCGATTTTCCCTAAAGAACGACAACAAATCAGAACAATACAACCCCGAAAGGCCTCACCAACAGCTGTATATGAGGACTCGTACCAATTTGCCAAGTTAAAAAAACTTTCAAACTAAACTTTTACTAATAAACTAGTACTAAATGATTAATCGCAATTAAATCATGTTTACATAATGTGTGCGCTGTGTATATTGCATATATTTTATGTATATATTTAATATGTAATATTAAATATATACATGTATAATACAAATGATATGATTATAAACATATACATTTAAGAAATGCAAATACTTTCAAAATATATGCATACACAAAAATACACAGCGCAAATAGATATATTGCGTGAATAAAAACTAAAATTTTTGGATGCGATTAATCGTAAATTAATCTTTGGCGGCAATAATTCAAATGTAAGTGCATTATCGTGAACAACATTGAATCTAACTAACCCAAACCTACTAAACTATCAGTTGAGCTACCAGTTGAATGCACTAGTGTTGAGAGTTATACCATTTCCACTGGGCTCCTGAAGAAGTTCCTTCTCAGAGGTGGGCTGCTGGTTCAGGCCTAGAGGAGACGGGTGACTGAAGCCATACAGCACAGGTGAGGTGCGACTGGCTGCCGGCCGCAGGTTGAGGTTGTACGCGGCCATGGCAGCCTGGTGACTCATGATGCGAGGATCCATAGCGAAACGGCTCTGGTAGCCGGGCCATGGCAACTGGTGAAGAGCGGACGAGGTGAGATTCATATAGGTTTCAAGCACGTGCACAGATAAGGGCATCCAACTTACAAGAAAAAAACCTCCAAAAACCCCAAAACATGAAAACAAGGTGAAACATCCCAAAGATTCTCAAAAATAAACAGGTTATGACTGGTCAGTTTAGTGTGTTTAATTAGTTACACAGTATTTGTGGTTTTTACTTTCTGAATGAATTTGCGTTTTGAACAAATCGCATGAATCAATGATTCAGTAGCCCGGGTTACACAGAAAAATAGGGATAGTTCACTAAAAGTAAATAAACTGCCATCATTTACTCACCCCTGTATTGTTTCAAACCTGAAATCCTTGATTTCTTTTAACAACATAAAATATGGTATTTTGAATACTGCTGGTATAAGGTAAAATTATTTTATGTTCCATACTTTAATAGCTTTAAATGATCTTTTGGGGGTATTTACAGAGCAGAATTTGTAATTAATAAGACGCCAATCATCTGACAGCTCTAGTGAGGACCCATGTTGAAGAGTATGAGGAAAAACAAGTCCAGAACATACCGGAAGAGGCATGGGCATCACCATATTGCCCCCATAGACAGCAGGCACATACAGGATGCTGGCTCCGGGGTCGATTCTTTGAACAGGGCTTGGTGATTTGCCGGAGGCTGGAGCTCCGGCTCCTGGTGGAGTAAAGGCTTGAATTGGGTTCCCCATCAATACGGCAGCACTGGGCTGAACTGAAGATACAAACATCAAACAAAACTGTGTCCAAACGAATCATAACTCATATATTACATTAACACTCAGAACAATCATTTCTGACAACACTGTGAATTGCTCTTTTGATCAGCAATCAAACAGTACCAAGCCAATTACTGATGAAAATAATAAAGCGAAGAAACTAATAATGAAAAAAATTCTAGACATTTGCCCTCCAAAGTATACATCTGCTAGACCCTTAACCCAAATTGGACTCTCCTTGATGTGTCTATCGCTGTTAACAAGCAAGAAAGCAAATGTGTAATAATGGAAAAAGCTTTTGGTTATGACTGTTTATCTGCTGGCAAATCTAAACGCCTTGGCATAAAAATACATGCACATGTGCGACACGACACTGATCAATAGTTTTATTAAAACTCTTCTCCAAGTGTTATTTATTCACTGATTTAATTAAATCTCTGCTGTCCATCTGTCGATCGCAGCAGTTTTCTAGCACTCGTTTTCGATAAGAGATGAATGTACAGTATTCACATACTAAAAAATTAATAATTGTGTGCGGTTCCAATATGGTAATTGCGCAAATGAGGTTCAAATGAATCATATCGAAGAGAATGTTTATTGGCGAACCTTACAAAACTCATCCAGGTGACAAAATCTGGAAAAAAAAGGTAAATGATAAATAATATTTTGTAAAGAAAATGAAGCATGTTTTTAGGACCACGAATATTGCACCTTTAATAAAAAATTAAGTGCACTTAGTTTTTTGATACTTCAGTAATATATGAATAACTAAAAATGAACAATTAAAATTAATCACTCCTAGTTTATACATTATACATTTATTTTTATTTTTGCAACAATAAAATACAATACAAAAAAAGGTGTTCATAATGCTTCTAGTAACACTTTAGTATAGGAACCAACTCTACTTGCTTTTTAGCATGCTTATTAATAACTAGCAGCTATTTATTAGCACTTATAAAGCACATTTTCTGCATGATCATACTTCTATATCCCTAATCCCACCAATGCCTAAACTTAACAACTACCTAACTTACAATAAGCAGCTTATTTAGGGCTAAGGTCACATTTAATACTACATTAATAGCAAGGATTGGACACTTAAAATAAAACGTGACCATGTTTCCTGCGATTTACCCACCACTGATTCGCGGACAGTTCTTTTGTATACACCCTAGTTTTGATAAAAGCTTTCTCAGTCAGACACCGGTTTGTACCGAAGTCCGAGTGTGAAACTCTACGTCCTGATACAGCCTAATCTGTACCAATTTCAGGGTCATCCGTGCTTCAGATTGAAGCGGTCTGTTTGAAGCCCAACACCGGCCAAAATCATTACGCTACATCCACCCCGAAATGCCCTCATGAGCGTTGAACGGCATTCACACGCACACACCTGGCTCAAGTCATTCGCCCAGACACGGCAATCCAAGAAAGTAATTCAGGGGGAATTGGTGCTGCTGCCACACATTATCGGCGGGATCGTGTTTTGATTGGGCGAGAAGTGAGGCTGGAAGGAAGTTGGATCCACTCGACTGATCTCGTCTCTCTCGGACTCCTCTATGCTCTCTCTCTCTCTGTCTTCTCTCTCTGCCTCGACAATCACTCAAGCGGCGCTCCACAAACTAATGACCTCGATTTGTTCTGACAGCACTGTCACATCACACCAATAATATCCTCAAACTCTCCAATCAGAGGTCAAAGGCTGTGAAAACATCTCCTTCGTGAGGGGCTAATACAGCTGCTGACCTCTCGGTCACATTTGCCAGGTAACTGCTCCATATGAATGTTAAACGGGTAACGTGAAGTGGCTTTGGCCACCTCAAACTGGTCTGAACTGTTTTTTCAGATGGTAGAATTGGAAAAATAGTGCTATGAGTGCATGTACAGTACTTGCTACTACTGTACCCCCCACCAAAAAGTACAAAAAAATTAAATAAAATACTTTGCTTTGGTAAAAAAAAAAAAAAAAAGATCAATTATTTTTATTACTAGTAGAAGTAATATTGAATATTCCAATTAATTACAACAAAATGTGTGATATCTTGATCATATTTCTTTCACAATAAGAGAGAACAATGCTTGCTTTGTCCGCTTGGATTTGGTTGTTTATTCCTTAGCCACATACTAATTGTGTTGCTAAAAAAAAATTGCACACGCTGACATGTATTGATGTGATTACGGCCCAGTGGCCACCGTACACTGTAGCATTTCAGAGCCAGAGCTCAACGTAATGAGAGCACATCCACCCAATTAAGAAAAGCTTGGGTGAAAACGTGCGAAAATGTTCAAACCTTCAAGAACAAGAGGTCAAAGAGAAAGAGACTTACCAAAGCCTTCAGGGGGGAAGGGTTCAGTGTGATTGGCCAGCTGTCCTTTCGCCTGTGGAGGAAGAGGAGGGTTTGAGTGAATCAGCGCTAGAGGATGAAGGAGCTTGCGTAGGGAAAGTGAGGGGGGGGAAGGGGGCCTTACGCATCTAGTGAGCTAACTATAGTCAGGGTCAGGGGGCCGTGCTTTCCCTTTCTGCGACGACTGTCACCCTGCGCACGAGCATCGCCGTGAGGCAGCACTGATTTGTCAAAACGGTTACAATGGTTTACTTCCACACGGTCAGGCAAATCTTGGCTGAGATGTTCTCGATACATGGGTCGGGGGAGTCGGCTCTACGTGGGTGGAGATTCAGTAAAATGAGGGCAGAGGGCGGTTTGAGGGGGCGGCAGATGATTTCCAAGAAAAAGAAAACAGCGCTAACTGCAAAGATAATCAGTGAATCGAGTGGAACAAACTCTCGTTCTTAGTGCCTGAGCCCCGAAAGCAAAGGATCGTACAAGGAAAAAAAAAACAACAAGGAAAAAAAAACCCACTCGCTTGTATTTTTTTGTGCTGCCAACGACTTCCGAATCAGAGTCCATTGATGCGGTCCGCCGGGAATGCGTGCCTTTTCAAAACAGATCAATGTGGTTGAGTGCATACAGAATGACATGCTGACAGCATCAACGGGCGATTGAGGCGTTCTTCTGGCCCGAGTCCTGGCAGCTCCGAGCACCGGCGCTCTGGGGTCAGCACGTTCGCAGGAACTGCGGATCACGCTACTTATTTCAATAGCATGTGATGAGCCACTTTCTGTACAAAGCCTGCGAAATTACAGCGCAAAAATTGGGGACGCACCTGTCAAGTGTTGGTTGCTTGTCTATAATTATCGCACTCGAATCAAGAAGTACTAGAGATGACCGTAACGCGGTGGTTATTTGGTAAAGAATTGGGTTTTTGAGTTCTTCCCTCCTTTGTTTGCGAGGCAAAGCTTGTTTTCGACTGAGATTGATATTGACCCTATTATTGACCTTTTCCTTTCAAGCTTTTTAATTATTGGTTTAAGGCGCTGTGGTGACATCGCTGATATTAGGTATAAAAGGCAGTGCAAAACCTGGGAAAATCAAAATAAGAATGTATATAATTCCTGTTGAAATACCCGTACTTGCAGCTTTGAGTTTTGATATCTTACGATATCTGCGTAATATCATTGCGCCGGCAGCAGCCATGGTACGGCAGCAAATTTCCTCGATTATTACAGGATAAGAGTATTGTTCATTTTAAAGTGCAGTGTAATATATAAAAAAACTGCAATGTCCCATCATGTGATCAAAAGTGGCCAATTGGTTAAACGCATAGAATGTAGGAACTGATATCGGGACAGGCACTTTTGGAAGAGTGGTGACAATGGTTGTGTTCAAAAACTACCCAATTTTCCATTGATCAGACAATCCTGGAGGTCAGTAATTGGTTATGTAGTTTGACCCCCCGCTGCTCCAGCTGGTAGGGGGTGTAACTACACCATCATGGTAACCAAAACAGTTTCTCCATTGAAACTTATTCACAAGTAGCTATTTTTTAAAGGGGGCCTTTTAGGTAAAATAAGTCTATGATGTTTGAGTGTATGTTAAGTTTTAGCACAGAGTACCTCGCAGATAATTTGTTATATCTTGCTAAAATGGCCACTTTTAGAGTTTTTATGTGTTCCTTGAAGCTTGATTAGAGTACAAGTAGACTGTCTGATCATTATCTGTTAATTCTTTATTGTGGTTATCAACCAAAAGACGTTCTACTGACTATAGGCAGCTTTTCAAGAACATGTCGACTTTTTCAACCCTAACCCTACCAGTCTACTAATACTCTAACTAACACGCTAATGAAGGTTAGTGGACATGTAGGTGCAAAGTCAACAGAATGTTCATAAGGCACCATCAAAATTAAGTGAAACAAACATTCGCAATGCCTCTTTAACGCTGACATGGTATATCTTCAGTCTCCTTCTATGCTAATAGGGAAGAGAGTGTCATAAATGGGTGGGACATACATAGGCAGAAAATAGCTCATTTGGAGTTTATAATTTATCAGGAATGTTAAAAAAAAAAATGATTGGGTGGATTTACACCATTACAGGCTGGCTGCGGCCGAACAACTCTGTTCAAACTGCTTTAGTACATCTTTTTATATTCCAGGTAAATAAATGTGAAAAAAGTCACTATACATGTAACGCAATGGAAATGATCCCGAAACAAGCAAAAATTCCATGTGTATTCTTTTGTTAATAAGCTCCATTGTTATTATTTTCATTGACTGTGAGGCCAATAAATCAAGCAGCCAAGTAACTAGTCCAAATGAAACGGAGGGGGCTGGGAGAACCAGATACAATTCTGAGCTACAAAAAAAGGGTAAGAGGAAATCTCCTCACTCATCTATTTTGGCATGTTTACCTTCCTCCCCTTAGGGCTGAGGATTGATTGGCATATTATTCGTTTTGAGGGTGCGAGGGCTCACTCGCATTTAGACGGATGCTCTCCGCCACTCGCACAAGCAAAGCCTTTTATTAATGTCAGCGGGGGAGAGCGTGCATGACTCCACATCAAACGTGAATGCCACTGACCGTATCCGAGCAGACACTGCGACTGTCACGTCCTTCTTTTCGTGAACGGGAGATGAACTGAGATGAGTTATAAAATTGGCCCATTCGGTGGGAATATCCTGTATTGTGAGGAGGCCTGAAGGTGCTATAAGCCCAATTGTGACATTCATTGTGTGAAATCGAAAAGGAACGTAATAAAATCAAGGGCAAAACGGTTGCCTTTCTCATTCAGGAAAAGAGAATATGGGAGTCTGGCTTGTTTCTGGTGCAGCTGACTAGTTTAGGGGTTTGTTCCAATCTCTATGTAATCTGGTTATCAATGATTGGGGTTTGCACTGGATGAAGACTCGTACCTTGGGTGGGGAGTGCTGGTGCTTGCCGGGCCCCTGGGGATGTTGCGAGCGCAGGGCACGGGGGATGAACTCCGGGGCCAGCGGGTTGAGCACGTAGGTCTTTTTCAGCTCCAGGGCCTCCAGCTGGATTTTAATCTGCTCAAAGGTGATGCCGTGGAGACTGTGGTTCTCATGACAGATGGAGATGAAGGTCTCCCAGAACTTCCTGCGAAGAACCAAACAGAGGCAGAGATTTTGAGCGAAAACTGCAATTATAAAACTTTAAAACTTTACGCTCTATACATTAAGACCAACATATTGGGGGAAAGAAGTGGAATGGAAAACGGAAGTGGAAATCAGAATCGAGTATCCATGTTGATTCAGTGTAGAATTGCCATTTCATTTGCAGCAAAATGAGAAAATTTGAAACGAAATCATAGTTAATGTTTTATTAATAGTGAGTATTTTTGAGTGTAATGCGGCCTAATTGTCTACAGCCAAAAAACATTAAAAGTGTTGGTCCCGAAATCATATGCAGACCGTGGCCAAAAATAAACTGCTTGAGGATAACCTTTCACATTACTCGTGACTAATCAGTGTAGCCCAATCAAAATCTAAATTAAGCCACATTCAAGCACCAAAATAACAAATCTAAACAATGCTGCCTGGGACAAACACGGTGAATCACTAACACTCATAAACATAAAACACTTTCCAACACCAACACAGCCGCCCATAACTAGATTTTGTTATGCCCAATGGCTGTCAGTGGAGAGTGATTATATGAAGTGGGATAGAGACCAAGAGGGGGATTTTTAGTGGGTTTTAATTAGAAATTTACCAAAACGTTCGAGATGCTACAAACTCATCATCGCTTAAAGTAGTTAAACAGCAGGTTAAAAAAAAAAGTCACAATCTAACCTACAAGCTACTTAAGTAGCGATATCTTACGATTTAAAATAATTTAATCAAAAAATGTAAGCATTAATTCTTAGCTTTGAACTTGCACTAAATATTTTATTCATTATGAGTCTCTAAGTAAAGTTGAGTGTTTAATAAACTTTCCTTGATTTAAAAAAACCAACTATTATAATGCCATGCAGTGACTGCTGCTCTGTTTATTTTTTAAAATGGAATGCTTTACTGAAAGCTCTTTTATTAGAATTAATTGGATTTTCCCGTTTCACGGAAAGAGAGCGGTTTAAGAAAAGCACATGATTCAGCTCATGCAAAGTTTTGAAAACTTTTAAACCAGAGATCGAATGCAAACCACTAGTTGCTTTGCACACCGACTGACTACTCGACTATTTTTTAGCTAGTTACTCTACAGTACAGATTTCCATCCACGGTATCCCCAAAGGGGAAAAAAAACATCCATTATTAATCCAGTATGTAAAACAAGGCGCAGAACTGGAACCCTTGAACAACAAAAACAAGACACCACCCGTACTCAGAATGGAAAACAAGAGTCTGTGCATCACTGAACGTCAATTTATCGAGTTACGAATGACTCAAAATCACATAAGCAGAACCGAACGCAACGTAAGAAAGCAAATCCGATCTCACGGCTGCCTGCTGAAGGCACATGCAAGGCAGAAATATGACTGATTCTCTCCCTAATAGCTGCATTTCATATCGCTGCAGCTTGGAAGGGGAAAGTCACAATCCTGACTCCGCTGACATCAATCTCAGACCTCCGCTGTGACTCAGAGCTGGAGAAACTCAATGCGTCACCGTGTAATTTAGCGGCTGATCTCTCCTGCCTCTAAAAACGGCAGACGAGGGATCTTGTAACGTTTGAAGCTCTGCGATTTTGGCCGGTATAAGGCTGATAAGAGATGCTTGAAGATAATGTACAGGCTGGGACGGCTTGCGTCACAGACGGCGTCATTGGTCGACCGGTTGCGAGTTTAAGCCCGTGGCAATACTAGCCATTTTCTTTAAAGAGGGGGCCCATGAAGGGCCGAAATGCATTATCCGTGAACATGAGTCGACAAATCTGAAATGTGGGTTCAAAACCTCATGCTTTCAAGTGTTTTACGAAAAGAAAACTTTATTTACCCTCATAAAACAAGTGAAGCAAACAAGCCAGGCTTATTTTAGTTTATCTGCTGACTCTGACAGTAAGTGAGACTAATTGAAATAAAGCTGGCTTACTTGGTTAAACAGGCCCCAGATTTAACGTTTAATGCACGTCATGTTGATAACAATAAATGTAGTATGTTTTCTTACTCATTACGCAACATGGCACTTAAGATTATCCCGTTTAATCAATGTGAAAAAAACCCAGATGGGTCCAAAGTAATCGGATTACATTAGCTAAAATAATATAATAAGACATTCCGGCACATTAATTAGTCAGGTTTTAATTTATCAGGTTATTACTAGAAAGCAGTTTCTTGCAAAAAAAAAACCATTAAGTGCGTTTCCCAACTTTTTGCGATATTTTATAAGTAACAGCGAGTTGACTGCGTTTCCATTAACTGATGTTAAAATTACTATACTATAAAATTGCTATAAATCTTGACGGCAATTTTATTTGCTGTATATCGCAGCCGACATTTTTCAAATCTTGATTCAAATCAAGTAGTTTTGCGAAATTTTGCTTTTTACGAAATTTCCAGTAATACAACCGCAATGGAACGCAAAAAACGTTTTGCAATATATTCAGTGAATCTCATGCGTTTCCATTAGCCGTATTTTCGATTCGCGGTTTGAAGGCAGCTGTTATCTAACCCCACCTAATTGGGTCTCACACAGTCTACGGAGGTGCTCTCGGATCTGTTTTGTGCTCTAAAGAAAGGAAAGCGGTAAAGTCCCCAGGTGCTTTGCGTAAGCAGGTTTACAGATGAAGAGATCGCACGCGGTGCATACCGCAATCTTTAAGCGGGTTGTACCTAATGTGCAATTTGTACCAAATTAACGATTACTATTAATTTCGGTATAAACATAAGGGTTGGCGCGTTTGGCACTCTGTTGTCGGTTTACTGCACAACCCTCTAAGCAACAGCTCAAGTAGAGACGCTACACTCCACCGTCCCTTGTGGGAAATCTGTCGTGATCTCAGCAGTGCTACACACTTTCACATCTCGCAGTGTCACACACAGCGTCGAGACATCAAGTTGAGTTAGTGTTCGCAATACACGCCAACTCCGCGAGCAATAGTTTGTGCCCCCTCCTCCACAGACAGCAGAACTCATTTCGGATAATATGATGAGGCCTTGAGGAAGCGGAACTGATTGAACTAATCAGGAGCTTGATGAGGAGTTGACAAGTTGAAGCTACAGTGACAGACCGAATTAGATGCAAAACAGCTTGTAGACAGTGGATTTGTTATACAGCAGCCAGCTAGAACCGCGGCAAACACACATTTATCTGTCAAAGGTGTACAAGGGGATCTCGTGTAACCCGTCAAGAACACGTCTGGGACAGGAAAATATTTTTCCAAAAAAAATAAAATAAGAGAGTAAGAAAGTTGTTGGAAACTACGACTTGATATTTCTATGACACATCTAACCTTGAAACTTTCATTACCGTTAAAAGAAAAGCTATAAAAGTATTTCTTTTTAAATAATACATTATATTTAAAGCAAACTTAAAAACACACCAAAAAGTAATTATTTTACAAAAAATAAACACTTTTTTTTAAAAATCCATTTTTAAAACAATGCCAGTTTTTTTCCATTGTGACAATTTCATGCCCATTATTATTACAGCAAAACAAAATATAAAAGTTTTCAAAATTTCATAGAATCTTATCTATATCTATATATATATATCTATATATATTCAATATTTCTTATATATTACAGTTTGACAAAAAAAACCCAACATTCTTCTCAGAGGTATTAATAACACACAAAATTAATAATTATTATTAAATCCTTAAAAATGTTTGAAAATGTTTTCATTATATGAAACCATATATTGCTGCGTGAAAACATAATTCTGAAACTATCTGCTGGAGTGTCACGAGGTTAATGCTTCGATTACTGAAGTTAGTTAAACAGTGCTGTCCATTCAGCGAGCTCATAACACACAGAGTCCTCAACGCGCACACATTTAATTGCCAGGCCCTTCAGCGTGACATTTCCTGTGGCCGGGCTCCAGCGATTGGTTGATGCGAGTCTGTCTCCATAGCGACGGCAGAGCTGCAGCTAGGGAGGATAGAGCCAGAGGAGCAGAGGGCTGCCAGCAAAGTGACAGACAGCTCTCTGAGGGAGTGTCAACACACCAATATAAACACACACACACACAGAACGCCCACCCCCGCCCCACAGCAATACACAGTGTCATATCCACATCAGAGAAGCAGCACAAGAGCCAAAACACGAGGGGTCAAGGGTCAAATGCACAGGGGACCGTTACCTTCCTGCTAGCTGGATTCCCTGCTCTCTTGTATTCGTACCTTTGCTATAAGGCCTAGGTTTATTTTAAGAAAAAGGTTGTTTGGACAACCTTGTATTAATTTAAGAACACTATTAGCACAAAGACGTTTCCCTCGGTTTTGACGATACTTTTCGTTACGGCCTCGGAAACTAAAATTATTTATTTTTTATTAAACTTGCTGAACAAATGGATATTTCTTTAAATACCTTCAATTATAACTAAACATTTCTCAGGGGTAAAGTGCTCCATAGGGAGCCATTTTACCAATTATTATAATTAGTTATTTTTTATATGAGTTTATTTTTTTTTTTAATCATGAACACTCAGCTATCAAACGGCAAACATGCATTTTTAAAGACTCGGGGGAGAAGAACGGTCAAGTAAATGATGTTATTTTATGCATGTATTTTATATAAATAATGCTTGCAAAACTGAGCCACTCGTGTCACACACAGATCGTTTATAGTTGCGTTGCTGTCTACGGAGGGTCAGAAGGCTCTCCGATTTCATCAAAAATATCTTAATGCGTGTTCTAAAGATGAACGAAGGTCTTACGGGTTTGGAATGACGTTAGGGTGCATTTTCATTTGGGTTGAACTAACCCTTTGAGAATATAAAGAGTACATAGAGTACACGTTTCTCTAAATGCTTTTCTCTAGACTTCATTTCTCTAGAGAACTAACTAGATGTGGACGCCGACGACCTGCCTGAGGTAAATTATTTCCAATCAGTTTTATTGACGTCGTTCCGCGGTCCGATCACGGACTGAGCCGACTGCTTAATGTATTGAAAGACGCACCGTATATACTCGCTCGTTTGCTTAACAAAAAGTACGGTAACACTTTAGAATAGGGAACACTTATTTACTATCAAACTGGCTCAGATCTGGCTCGTCCATCTTTATTATCTCGGTAGCGTAGGTTGAACAAGTGCGTGGCGTTGACCGCCCATCGCTGCGGCATTACTTGGGTCCCTAGGGTGAGGAGGGTGGTATGGGATGAGTTCGTTCGGTTTTCTTCTCAATCAAATTCACTGCTGATTGCTTCCAGTGCTGTTTATTACTCATCTGCCCTACACGCTCAACACGGCATTTGCGTTAAACGAGCGCATTAGCGTCACGCCGAACCCCGAAGAGAGGCGCCAAACGATTTGATGTCCCTTCTGAAGAAGCGATGTCTGAAGCGCCCGTGCGTGAGGAGCCCGTTAGTCTGAGCTGACAGGGGTGAAGTGCATGATGGGAAGGCAGGGGGACAGCTCTTCCTGTGGGGAACACTGACTACACAGGTGCTCACCAAAACCAGACAGCAACGAGCCACTGTCTGCCCGGCGCACACATCCAGACAGGCCTCTTCACGTCAACGTTCGCAGCGCAATTATTCCAGCTGATTCTTTTGTTGTTTTTAGCGATAATGCTCAAAGGGGTCATACGACACTATTTTAAGTTGTCCTTTTTCTTCAGCGCATTACAAGCAGTGTAAAAGATCCCTGAAGACTCGCAAAAATCAAGATATTCTTTATAAAAAGTTACGACCCGACACATCTCTCCCATTTGAACTCCTCTGCTCAAGCTACCAGTCAAACCGCAAATAGAGTTGAAGCTTCTGTTTATAAAGCTCTACGTGGCTCAACACCGACGTATCTTTCTGGTATTTTACGCTATAGGTCACTGCGATCAGGCAGCCATGCTCCCCGTTTGTAGATCGATGTTCAAGCATCAAGGAGACTGAGCTTTTTTTTAATTGGCAGGTCCTAAACTTCAGAAACAACCCCTGGTTTCTTTCTAAATAAATAACGCGATGAAATAATACCGAACTCCAACCGAGCGAGTCCTGAAGTCGTTTAAAAAGCGTCTGATTACCTGCAGCGTCCCACCGAGCAGAGAGCGATGGGGTCTCCCACCACGGCCACCAGCGACTGCGCTCGAGTGATGGCCGTGTTCAGCAGCTTGTAGTTAGACAGGAAGCCATAGTCCAGGTCTTCAGTGGAGTCCTCCACAAGCTGCTCTTTCCTCTTGATGGCCGTCTGCTTGTGTTTGCAAGTGTGACGGGTGCGAACGGTGCTCAAGAACAGCACCCGGAACTGCTTACCTGCAGACGTCAACATAAGTCAACATAGTCAACATAAACAACAAAGTTTAAAAAATGCCTTTGTACACCAGAGGCAGCCAAACATTGGGGGAGGTATGGGGGCTAAAACACCTGTGCCAATTTAAATAACGTTAAACTTGTAAAAAAAAAAAAAAAAAGAAGTAACAACACCGAAATATACTGATGTTGTAAATTGCAACAATGCTGTAAAATAAACATTTGATGACTGTAAATATTTTACAGTGTAAGTTACAGTAGTACCCATTCATGCATTAAACATTTCAAAATGTTCAACCCCATGCTCTAAACACATCAAGTCCTTGAGCTTTTACTTAGGTGTAATACTACTGAATTATGTGGTGATGCTTTGAGAAAACATGGTCAAATCTGTTTTCACGTTGACCCTGGAAATCTTAAAAGCCATGAAGATGTGACGGAGGTATTCCAAGGAAACGAATGTCACTGTGATAAAAGCGTATCTTTTAAAATAACCTACGAATTATGACAACTGCAAAATGAGGTAACTTCTCTGCTTTGGCAGCCAGATGAGCACGGATCAGGTAATGATGGCTTAAAACGAATCTCCGTGCCAAACAAGCTGCCGAGTTACAGGAATTTCCTCATCCGTTGAAAAGCCGATTTTCGACGCAACAGGCTGAACCAAACGCCATCAATTATGCACAAACCAATCTGGCTTTTTCTAAATGAAACCTGCAGGACACCGGCTCTTTTCTCAGACCCCAAACACACGTTTGGCAGACGAAATTGCTGTCTGGTAAAACTTGCCGTCTCTGCCACCCATCTGGGTCGACACATGGGGTACGGTCTCAAACCTCGTGATCTTCCTCTGGGGTAGTCTTTTAAGGAACCACAGGCGCATTCCGGCTGTGGAAATTGGTCAAATGCTAGGTACCTGAATTACGCTGAAGGTACCACGCTTACATAAAAATGTGAGGTAGCATCATACATTTCCTTCTGAAGTATTGTAATCTTTGTTATTGGTTGGCGAAAAATCCAAGATGATACAACTAATAAGGTCCTTGCACACAGAGTCTGAAATTTCAGCACTTAAAAAATTATAAATGCAACCTCAAGTTGTGTCAATCACGTCTATCATAAAAACATCTGCTCAAACTCCATTTCTGGTATTTTGGCATCCATAGCAAGTTGCAAGATTAATTCTATACAACTCTGCTTTTTCGCCAGCTCAAAATTTAAGCCTTGTTCTGACATTGTTGTTATCTTGCACTGTCATGAAGTCCCCATGCGGTTGCCAGATGTCAAGTGTTTAAAGGGTTACTCCAACCACAAAATTTAAATTGCGATCGTCGAAATATTTGCATGTCACTATTATCGCAACCAAATGCTTAAAGGCTCCATTTAGTATTGTTTTGCTAATTTTGTACAAGTTTAATGGATGTGCAATTTACCTGGTGTGCAAGGTTTCTGTTTATTTAACTTTCAGGATAAAGAACATAAAAACGTCTCATTGTTCAATGACCTTTTTAACGATATGTGTGGAATCTATCCACAACCACCACCAGTGTCCAGCATCCACAATTTGCATGATAACATGACTTTCCCCAACAAACTGCACATCTTTTGACAAAATTTCTACATATTAAAAGATCTGGCATATCTCACTCACCCTGGACATTGAGCACTCTCTCCACGCTGACCTCTGGCATCCTCTTTTTGCGGAGCTCAGCTCTGATTCGGAAGACCTGGTCGGCGTAAGGCGAGACCACGCCGATGCTTCCCTCGTCCAGCTTCCCCCAAGCCACAGGCCACTTCTTCCTCATCTCCTCCACCCGCTCAACTATCTCAAACACCTGCGGAGGGACAACGGAGCGTTCCCAAAGGATTCTCAATGATAACGTTCCAAAACATTCATACACCCATCCCATCACAAATAAGGCCTGAATACACCAATTTAGGCGGTCAAAAATAACAGAATTCTTGTCGGTGTTGGGGTTACCTCAGCGTTGTTGTAGTAAGCCGTGCTGTTCTTCTCTTGTACATCTTCTCCGCGGGCAGTGAAGAAGGTCAGAGGGTAGAAGTCTTTATGGGGCGGCTGCTTCCCGCTGGCCATCAGTTTGCCCTCGTAGAAGAGCTCAGACGTATAGCTGCGGTCAGCCAGAACACACGGTTAGCACATCCGGCCTCAAAAATGTCATTTAGCTCCTCTTTAAACCATCAAGAGCTACAATTCTGCAGATTAAAAGCTAAACACTAGAAGATGCTGTCGAACGCATTCATCAACCGCGACGGGTTTATTAACGGCTTCTGCGCGTATCCATTCTAACACATTCTGCATTGTTGGAACTGAATATCAGTCACTTAAATATTCCTATTAATACTCTACATATTCAAAATATGTAGATTGCATGCGAAACGATTCAATAAAACCCAACATCATGTAAATTTCAGCGTTGAAGACACTCGTATCCATTTTAATTAACAACGTGACATCCAAGCTCTCCAATCAAGGACGTTTTAGTCATTTCTCCGACTTCTGAAGGATCGAAAGCGTCGGGAGATATCGAAAGTGGGTGTGTGGGGGGGCCGGGGCTATCAGCGAACGCTGGAACGCATCCAAAACAGACTGGCACTCAATTTACAGAAGCCCCCAGCGCTCCCGCAGCTCAGAGAGGTGTCCCATCTCTGGCTGCCATCTTTGTACTGTTTTGTCAGATTTCAATCTCAAAACACACGACTGGGAGTCCAAACAGGGATTTACAGAAAATGTGTTACTGTTGGCATTGACTGTACCATCTGTGTGTGTGTGTGTGTGTGTGTGTGTGTCTATAAGCCTCCATTTTTGCATGCAGCGCCTTGTCGGCCCCTGAGGAAAGTCTTCTAGTATTACATTTAAAAGGTGGATTGAAACTGCTCCCAGGAGGATTACGTTTTGATGTTCAGATAGATTTACATAAAGTAATTTAAGAATATACAGAGGGATTCGAAGTATGGGTCCACATCGAAAATCTGTAATTGGGTATCTATTTTAAACAGAAATACAGCTTAGGAATCAAAGCAATAAAAATAATGAATATTAATAACACCATACAATACGGTGCCATGGGTTAACGTTACCCCTCTAAATTAGTTAACATTAACTAAAAAACTTGAAATGAAGTTAATTTCTATATTCAGTAGATATGAACCACCACTAACTTAAAGAGTTACTGTTATAATTGTCTAATTGTCTTCACTACTTCTAAGTCGCCAGTTTTCATCGAAGCTCATCGAATGGCTGTCAAGTCCAGTTTTAGTACGCGATCAACATGAGTTCATAAGGCTTGAATTTATTTTTACTGGGACTTTCAGATTTCACAGCATTCCATTATTATATTTCAGGCATTTTAATGAGTGCACCATTTCCCCACGTTGCCAGGTATTTGCCTCTTTAATGAATATTCCGTCAGAAATGAAAATGTCAAACGTTTAATTTCGCAAGGGAAAGTAAACTAGCGCGTGCTCCCTCGTATATGTCACGTTTTTGTTGTTTTATTACAAGACCCAGCTAGACGTGACAATAAAACGTCACAAGAAATGCACTATTTAGAGAAAACCGCTATGAAAACAGGCTAGAATGCATTTTTAAAGGGGAAATGTACTATTTCTGGCCTTATGAAATCTTGGTATTAATTTGGTACCGCCAGCTGAACAAATGTAATGCATTCTGGGTCGTTCAGGGTAATTAAATTTTTTTTTTTTTTTGAGGATGAAGGGAACCTGTCTGTGTTGGCACTTGAACAGTAACAGATGCAGAAAAAACATCAGCCTTGGAGAACAACCAAAAACAGGAAGCATTTATCATTTTCAGTTACCGAGACTATTTATTCAACTCTCCTAATCGTGATTGGTTGCCTTTTATTATTTAGATCCAGCACGCTTTTTACCTGCAGCCCGCGACCTTACGAGATTTTTTTTGGCGACATCAAAACCTCTGATTTACGCATCTACGTAAAAGCCAACCCAAAAGCGAAACGGAGAAAGAGCGCAGCAGACAGGAAGAGAGAGACAGAGACGTGTCGAATGAGAGGGAGAATCTGTCGGCAGACAAGAGCGTAATTACGTCCGCAGCGACACGCGGCCCTAATGCTTTGTGTGTTTGCATGTCCGTCTCTCCTCAGGAAGAGTGGTGTGAAAAAGTTCACACCTACTTGATGATTGCCTCATGGGAGCGGTAGTTTTCACACAGCAGGATCCTGCAGGGGTACTCGGACGGGTAATGCTCGTAGAGGCGGTCCAGCAGAGACACGTGCAGGTTCCTCTCCCGAGCGAACTCGCTGTACACGAACGGACTGAGCTGGAAGACAGGAACGCTCAGAGTCACTCTCAAAAGCAGGGGCCTTTGGGTTCGCTCGCCTCTAGCCAGCCGTCATTCTCGTTTGAGCATTATTTCCTGAACCTAGTCAGTTGGGGCTGATATTTAACATTTGCCAAAGGTTTTTCGTGTGATCTACAGCTATGATGCATTTAAAATGACCTTACAATTCAAACCGGTGATATTTTTTAGTTTCTATTTTTATTGTATTTTAAGTTTTGTTTTTAAATTAATGCTTCAAATTAGCATATTTTAAGTATATATATATATATATATATATATATATATATATATATATATATATATATATATATATATAATATTTATTTACATTTTCATTTATTTTTTCATACAGTTTTTTTACAATTTTTACTTTAATGTTTATACTTTACATTTTTATGAGATATTTAATATGGTTATTTCAGCTTTACTTAAATGACCGAAAAGGACTTAAGAGATATCATTACCTGTAACGCTGCTTCAGGGAGCAGATTTTTGGTTTTAGAAGTTAGATTTTGGCGAATTTATAATAAATAATTTGTTAAACTGCATTACTATCGGTGTCGATCTTTTCTGCAGTCGGTCACTGACCACTGCAAACCCATACCGGTCAAAGTCAACTAAAGAAATTAGCTTATTCCCATCTAACAGATTTGAGGGCCTCCTCCACACGAGGAGGCACAGGTGGAGTGCGAGATGAATTATTAATGCGGCAGGAAGTGAGGGTGGGTGATGAGGTTTCTGTCAAAAGGGCATTTAATTTGAGGCCCATTGGTTCCACTTGGGCCGAGGGGGGTTCTTCGCGGGCACCGGCCGCGTCGGGAGTCAGACACTGACGTGACACTGTCTGCGGAGTGAGGGCAGCGAGGAGAGACGGGATGTGACAGCGCGGAGAGCCTGCCGCCCGGATCAAGCCTCTCTGGGTCGAGCTCAGCCCACATTCATCAGAGAGGGGTCCCGTTTTCATCCGGCCATAATTAGAACATACCTCTTAATCTAGGTCAGGTTTTTTTGCAGGTAAGTTTTAGTTTAGTTAACCTTTTTTTTGTTCTCCCAAATTTAGTAAATTTTTGATAAAAAAATAAAAAAATTGTTGAAATGATCAAACAGTATATTTAATAATTTGTACTCTTAAGTTATCTTTAAAAATATATATATATATATATTTTTTTTTAATGAATTTCATTTAAATCTAAAATTACATTTAGTCTAGTATTACATTCTTATAATAATTAATTGAAATCATGAAACTTAAGTTGTTTTTTTTTACTGAAATTCTTTTTAAAAAAATTAAAAAATATTTTTCAGATAAAAATTCAGAATTTTTTTTTCAAGTTTGAAATGTAATTTTATTCTTTTAAATGTCAAATCATTAAAACTAAGTGATAATTTAAATGTGATGCATTACTAAAGCACATAAGATCAAGATTGACTACATGTTCACCAAAATTTAAATGACTGGCGCTTTGCCATGTTGCCGTTCTCAGTACCTGCATGTGGTCTCCCGCCAGAACGACTCGGGTGCTCTTAGTGGCCAAAGCCAACGGCATGATGGTCTCGCACTCCATAGCTTGGGCTGCCTCGTCCAACAGGATGTGTGTGAAGATCCCTTTGGAAACACACACAGGAATAAAATATTCATTACATGGAGCTTCACAGGAGAAGGCATCAATAATAGATAACACACACATACACATACACACACACACAAACACAGCAGCCATTACCACAAAAGGATTTAGCATTAGATGCCACAGAGGAGGTTCTGCAGGCACCATCTCATGGGAACGGGTGTAAGGTGTTTAGTGCAGGTGTGTGATGGACAGAGAACTGTGGAAGTGTCATCTACCACAGAACACACACACACACACACACACACACACGTATTTTCAATACAAGTTCTAGCAATTTCGTTGTCCATAAAGACAACATCACAAAAGCTACGTGCCAAACTTTGAAATTCCTGAAATGCCAATATAAAACAACCAGAAAAGCGATATTTTGATCAACGCTTCTTTAAACAAATAACAAAAATAGTACATTTCTGATTCATTATCATTTATTAATACACTACCATTCAAAAGTTTGGAGTTTGCTAAATAAAAAAAATGTTTTTTCGAAAGAGCCTTGTGATCATGAAGGTGGCATTTAATTCTTTTTTTCAAATAATACTGCAAATCATATTTGAAATCATTTGTAATTTATTCCTGCGATCAAGATTTTCAGCATCAATACATCAAAGACTCCTCAAGTGTCCCAGAAACCATCATTTCTTTTTTAATGTAGGGTTGATGTGCTTCATGTTTGTTAAAACAATTTATTTAAAAATACATTTTCAGGATTTTTGCATATTCATCAATTTTTTTTATATTAAGTTGCATTGCATTTGTACTACAGATATAGTTCTTTTTTTTGCACCACAAAACACAAAAATGTATTTATCCAGTGCTTAAAAAAAAAAAAAAAAAAAGCCCAACAACAAGAAAGCTTTCGGTAAATATGATGCTTATTATATTTTGGTGATTAAAAATATTTGTTTATTAATTTAAAAAACAAGCTTTCATTATCTTCATCTAGCTTTTTGTAGTGCGTTTCGTGTTTTAGTTCTTGCGTAAGAAATGTTGAATCTAATTGGTCCCAATGGCTGTTTGGCTGAAACGACGATCCTGTTAAGTCAGATATATATCAATAAGCCTATTATTTGGACTGCACCACACACAAACCCAAAATGTTTGTGTCACTGGAGGGAATAAACTTTCACCCCTCGAAACGCATTAGCGCGCTGCCGGGAATCGGCGGTAATGACTTTAAATGAACAGATAAGAGAAGCGGGAAGACAAACGAAAAAGGAAAAGACGACAGCGCTGGGTGTTAATGATGTTGAGTGCGTTAGACAGGCGAGCCGGGTCTCTTAGCAACAGATGATCCTGCGCGCAGACACATAGGAGGAAATTAGCCTCTCCTAATAAACTGTTGCGGACCCCGCTGCATCGTTCCTGCAGGAGGGGTTTAATCCGGCCACGTCCAGCTGTGCCACGCTTCTCTCGTCTTTCCGTTTTAATCAGATGTGCGCAGATATAAAAACCAGCCGCGAGAGATGTCTTTAGGATGCCGGGAGAGTGAGGGATGAAAGCTCTGTGTGTGTGTGTGTGTGTGTGTGTGTGTGTGTGTGTGTGTGTGTGTGTGTGTGTGTGTGCGTGCTCACCTGGCTCCAGGTCGAGCTGGCAGAGGTACTGGGACGTGCTGAGCGTGACCACGACCACACGGTGGCGCTCTACGTCCTGTCGCGTGGGCATCTGAAAGGTGAAGTAGGCTCCGGAGATCAGGCAGTACTGCTGCACCAACGGGTGCACCGTCTTCACCCAGCGGTTCCTGAAGTAAACCCTGAGCAGGCGCAGAAACGTTAACGTTAACGTGGCGGTTCGCTCGAAAAACGAACATTTGGTCATTTACATCGTTTCAAACCTTCACTCATCTCCGAAATACTACTGTTTTTTGGAAACCTGAGAGATTTTTTGAAACTTTGACGCACAAAAGGAGTTACAAAAGCAAACGTTTTTAATAGAAGAGCGTGAACCGATGAACTGTGCCCAATAAGACCAGGGCTATTTATCAAGAAATTCATACCATTTTGTTTATACGAGCCAAATTTTGAGCTACGAAAGAGAGACAACAGAGGAACAGACTCGTGTGGGTGGTGTGCCAACGTGACCTTGAACTACGAGGGAAAAAAAACGATTTTATGATATTCTGCATGACTAACAGCATCAAAATTGCATAAATTTCCTTCTATAACATCCAGGTTTCTCAACTTTTAATGCTACGTCACTTCAAGATTAAAAAAAGTTGCCAAGATACTCTAGGTATTAAATTCAGATTACCATTACATCGGTATCAATTCATTATAATTTATAATAAATTTAAAAAATATAAGAAATAATATAAAAAATATGCATAAAAAGGATGGTATTTATAGACTATTTATATATACACAAAATAAATTCTTGTTAAAGTAAACCTATCATGCCCATTTTAACAAGATATAATATAAGTCTCAGATGAGCCGAGATTGTGTGTGAAGTTTCAGCTCAAAATACCCAAAAAACAGATCATATAATATTAATTTAAACTGAGTGGAAGCAGAAACAGGCTGCTACAGTGCATGTCTCTTTAAATGCAAATTAGCTGCTGCTGCATGCCCCTATTTTCCAGAACAGGGCAGTGCCTTTAGTCAGATACTCTGCTTAAAAACAAACAAACACCTGTTTGGTTTTGATTGTGTCTATGTCCCTGAAATGATGCGTTTTAAAGAAGTCACTGGGCGACTTTTTACAAGTTGATATGACTTTGTTGCATGGCCCTTTAAATGCTAATGAGCTACTGCTTATCCCGCCCTTTTTTATTCTCCTCTTTTTCACTCAACTCTAGTGGATCAATCACGCAGGTTACCTGAGAGGTCGTGCGTGTGGATTTCCTGCCTCCACGTAAGGATGAAGGTAATCTTTGATATACAGATCTGCTGCGCTGTTTGAATGCGTACAGATCAGAACCCTGAAACGAAGAGAAAGCAACCATCGTTAGCACTCTGAAGACTCTTTAAGATTCCTCTGATCTTCAAGAAGACCTCATGTTTGGAGACCGATACGTGTACTTTCTAACGGTTAGTAGAAGTGTCCAAAACAGGGTCGGTTCTCTCATATTGGTTTCATGTTAACAAATCTAAAAGTTTTAATCTTGCTTGTATAGCTTTGAAAAGTGTATTTTAATGTTTATTATTAGATACATCTCGCCCCATAGACTTCCATTGTTAGTGCATTACTGAAAATTCGTGGGTTTTATTTTTTTGGTCTTAGTCCTGTGTCAAATTTTAGTCTTAATCTTAATTTTTAGTCAAGGATACGTTGCAAAAGTCATTGAAAACAGTCATATTGCTGCACAACAGTTAAACAAATCACAATTATTTTGCTCAAAATGACAAAATTGCGATTTATTTTTCTCTCAACTGCTGTCATTTAAGAGATCTGGTCAGCATTACGGCATTTTCACCTATAAGCAAAAAGCAAACTGGTTTATTTCTCATCTAGCTTCATTATTAGCCTATAAATTAAAAAAAAAAACTCTACTTAAATTTGAGCTGAATAATGCAGAAATTCACTAAACTCCAACTTACGTTTGTCAGCATCTTTAAATAATCAGCTTTGTTTTCATAGAGCATGTGCTTCTGGTTGCCAGGTTGCAAAATTAATGTAAAAATAAAAACGGGACAAAAAAAAAGTGTGCTTCCAAGGAGAAAACTGTTGACATCTGGCAACCCTAGGCAAAGGTTTTTGATAAAAATAGAGTACGACTATAGAGAGTAATTATTATTATTATTATATTTTTTTAAACTATATTAGGTGTGGTCTTTTTGATTAATGATATTGCATATTGATATAGTCGTGGTTACTGTGCAACATAGTCTTTGGATGGTTTAAAAAATGGTTTTCGACGACAAAATGAACACCGCTATAAATGCAAATGATTTCCTGTGGCAAATCCCTTTAAGGCCGACCCTGCAAAAGCGCTCTCCTGCTTACCGTGTCTCAGACTGCTTGAGGATGTGTTTGACAGCCTGGGCCAGCGTGAAGGTCTTGCCTGTGCCGTAGGGTCCGATGATGAGCACCGGCGGGAGGTTGATGGAGAGGGGGGTGGTGATGGCCAGAATAGCCTCCTTCTGCTTGGCATTCAGACGGGGATCCAGCTGCTCATCCCACTGCCTGTGGCACGAGGAAGAAGAGCTTACACACTGGCAACAAACACGTCCTGCCAACGCAGCTGCCACTCACACAAATAGAGACGTCTGCGAGCGAACCGGCGCTGCCGGACGGGCAGACATTATTCATGACCCGCGTCATTTCAGGTGCTTGTGAAGCTTCACTGGAGGAGGAACTACTACAAGCGGATCTCCAGGTGCGCGAGTATAACTCGCTCGTACCTGTTGGGACTCCAGGGGATTGTGGGAATGAGGCTGACATCTGGAAACAGGATGCAGTTCTCACGGATGCGATCCAGAGCGTAGTGCATCTCGCACAGAGGGAGCCTGTTCAGCTGAAACTGCAGCTCCACCTTGCATCCAAACACACACAAACACACCTGCTGTTCAAACAGACCCTGCCAAGACTTTCTGTATTTATTCACACACTCATTTTTAGCAGCGCCCGCCACGCGCTACAGACAGGCACGTCTAACAGACGACTGAAAACGCATTTTGAAAGGAATGGCTTTCGATTGGTGGAAAGCAAAATCAATCAATTTCATAATAAAACTGTATCGCATCCATATGCCGGTCGAGAGGACACGAAAGGAGAAGCGCTGGAGAATATTCAGGCAAAGAAAGCAAATGCGAATTGAATTCCAAACTAATCATAAATGCTAGATTATCACCATTCAAAAGTTTAAGGCAGGCAGGAGTGGGCAATGAGACCAAAATCAGTACACGAGTGATCTACGATAGCAATTTGATTGGAATAATTTACGCTAACTATAGCGATTTTTGCTTTTAACGATGTTTTTAGGATAAAGGAACGTTATCATTTTTGTCCGTCGATGTCAATAAATCTCACAAAAAACCAATCCATATAGAACCATTGCTGGTAACGTTCTGGGACAATTTTACAAATTAAGGAACCGTGTCAAATTATCCTATGTGGCGACACAAAACCCAAGCCCACACAGGGATTCCACGAGACAACACTATTAAAATATAGTGAGAGAGAGAGAGAGAGAGAGCGTGTGTTGTGCTGCAGGGCACGGTGATAAATGGGATCTGTTAGACGAGTAAAAAGGGCAAATTAGGCCAAATCCTGCTCTTTGTAGGGCAGCCTGCTTGCTGACAGCGTCTCTGGGGTTTCTGCCATTGTAATTCAATTTACAACAGTAAATGGTGTATGCTGCTTAAACTAATTCCATTGCATTGGCATGTCTCTCTATGACAAGATAACAGACTGCACACAAGTTGAAAACACATTACCATTTACATTAGTGCCGGAACAATGACGTTTTTTGACAGCCGATACTGACATCTTTGAGCAGATACAACATATACATACATATAATTGTTAATAACTACTATTTTTATTTTAAATGTAGTGGTTAGTGTAGTAATGACATTTGAAAATGAACTATAACATGAAAAATTAACATACTTTAGATGAAGACTTTCTAGACCTTTTCTATTACTAATAATATAAAAGGATATATAATATATATCCTGCTAGGATGTTCTGGCTGGTCTCTAGGGTGTTGCTAAGCTGGGTGCCCTGGCTCATTTAGAGGAGATGGTAAAGTTGCTAAGGTGTTCTGGCTGGTTTCTAGGGTGTTGCTAAGCTGGGTGCCCTGGCTCATTAAGAGGAGATGGTAAAGTTGCTAAGGTGTTCATGCTGGTTTCTAGGGTGTTGCTAAGCTGGGTGCCCTGGCTCATTAAGAGGAGATGGCTGGTTTCTAGTTGGCTAAAGAGTGTAAAGTTGCTAAGGTGTTCATGCTGGTTTCTAGGGTGTTGCTAAGCTGGGTGCCCTGGCTCATTAAGAGGAGATGGTAAAGTTGCTAAGGTGTTCATGCTGGTTTCTAGGGTGTTGCTAAGCTGGGTGCCCTGGCTCATTTAGAGGAGATGGTAAAGTTGCTAAGGTGTTCTTGCTGGTTTCTAGGGTGTTGCTAAGCTGGGTGCCCTGGCTCATTTAGAGGAGATGGTAAAGTTGCTAAGGTGTTCTTGCTGGTTTCTAGGGTGTTGCTAAGCTGGGTGCCCTGGCTCATTTAGAGGAGATGGTAAAGTTGTTGGGACGTTCTGGCTGGTTTCTAAGATGCTGACAGGCTAAAGTGTTCTGGCTGTTTTTTCAGATCATATTTATAGGATGTAGTTAAAGTGTAAATAAGCTGTTGTTTTACATACTCAGCATATGGCAGGTCTTTTTGAATGCCGTCACAACATACCTGCAGCTCCTGATCCGCCACCAGCCCCAGCTCCTCACAGCAGTCCTTACAGATCCGCAAAAAAATGTAGTCTTTAGTTTTTTCCTCAATCAGGGCCTCATACACACGTTCCTTGGCTCCAGCTGGCTGATTCTGACCCATACGCTCCTTAAAGACTGGCAGCAGCAGCACAGAGTTGACCTTTGTCATGACCAGCCGCCCAGCCAGAGTATCTTCAGACAGAGTCTCTGTCAGCTTGAAGCGTGCAAACAGCTGTCCGTTCTGAGCGTACTTGGCTCCACCAGAAATGCCAGTCAACATAAAGCTTGTCACCAGCTGCAGGTTAACCTTGATGTTGAACCTGAGGAAAAAAAGCAGCATGTTTAAGAAAACATGATACAGCAATGTTGGTTGCACCAATCACTGTATACAGACTACTGGCCTTTGTTTACATGTCAAGAATTTTAACTGTAGAAACATATCAACTGATCACGTTTATTTAAAAATTGTGATTTAAAACCCCTATTGTATTCAAACAAATGGAAAAAAAAAATTTCTTCCATCTACATGACCATTCCGACAAACAGTGCTCATTTGCTTTTTCAAAAAGACCACCAGTGACCTCTAGTGGTAGCAAATAGCTATTATTAAAGATGACTGAAGAATATTTCACAATATTGGTTTAATTAATGAATTTAATGCACACTGACAGTCAGTGAAACTAAAAGCTCCAGTCTGCTATCTCCAGTGAGGGTTCACAACCTGTATCACGTCTTCAGGAAACAAATTTGCATTTCATATCACTGCAAATTATGAGCACATCTTGGAAAGAACTAGATCATGTGCATTAGATATGAAACGGGTCCATTTATCAATGATTTCTGAGTTATGCAAGACAATTAGTACTCCATGATGCTTTTGTATTCATGTGAAGCCTCAAACACAGCAACCTCCCACAAAGACCGCTATTCTACCATTCGATAATAGTCATGCTATTATTAGATAACGCTGTCAAATGCTAGTCTCCTGTGCTTTTAACTTTATAATATTACAACTACACATTCTAAACAAATTATGACTGGTTGCTTTGCATGGACCAGACTTGACGGTGATCCTCTGAGACCACTCACTTGCTGACTTCTTTGTACTGAGCGATCTCCTCGATGTAGAGCAGATCGTGCAGACGGGGCTGGTAATTGTCTCTGGTGAGGGTTTTGTCCAGCACAGACTGGGTGAAGAGCTGGTCTGCAGAGAGGGGGATCTGATAGCGGGTCAGTAGACTGCGCTCCAGATCCATGTTTTCATTAGGGACAAACTCCACGATGGTTTTACACGACGAGTCCCAGCGCTTAGCCGTCATCAGGAGCTGCTGTCGTGCTTGCATCAAATGCTCCAGATCTGTGGGATTAGAGGAAGTGGATAACGATCAAATGCTGGTCCCGGGTTACATTTGACAATATACTGATATGTATGCAGTTTGGACCTATAGACATATTATAAAAAGTAGAGAGAGAAGCAGAACGTGTACTAACAAATAGCTTACTTCATGTTTCTATATCTCTGTATCTCACGTCGAGGTATGGAACAGCTTAAGATCACTTGAAATATAGTGCATGAAAACTTTATGGTGCTTTATAATGTTTTTGTGCCTTTTGTGAAGCTCGACAACAATAGTGTACAAACAATATCAGATTTGGAGCTGATCTTCTAATCGATACCCGATCCACAGAAAAGGAGCGCATTGGACCCGATACCAATCCTGAGTATCAGATCAATGCATCACAAGAAGAAACATTTTCATCAATGCTGCTAGTGCTTATTATAAATTAGTGGAGACCATTTGGATTTTGATCGGTAGTGTAAACAGGCAAGAAAGACTAAGTAAAAGAGGATAAAAACTAGACTTAATATACATTTTAAAAACAATAAAGGCAGCACTTAAGTGCTTTTTTGGAGCTTCAAAATAACTATTGGCTTTCATTGTATTAAAAAAAAGAAAGAAAAATAAATAAATAACAGTATGAACTCTCTAAAAAGTTCTTTCACTTTCCACAGAAGAACCATTCCGAAACCACATGTGGTTTGAGCAAAAGTAACTTTTAAGCATATTCCCGCTGCCCTACCTTCAATGGAGGCGGCGTCCACCATCACTCGCTGCATGAGCACCGGCTCGGGGCCGAAATCAAACACCACGGTCTGCCGGAAGGTCCCGAAGATCTCTGTGCTGAAGGAGACCACCACAGTGTAAACGCAGTGGTCCATGCCGTTCTGCACCAGGCCGGCGGCGCTCCACTCCTGACAGCCGCCCTCACACACCTCCTGGGCCACCTGGGTAGACGTGTCCCCGGCCGAGACCGCCGTGACGGAGAAATGCGGCCGGTTGGCGTCGTAAAGCAAAGCTATGCGGTGTAGCGTCCGGACCGGCTGTTTGTGACAAAACAAGCCCCCGTTAGAGATTCATTCCTGGAGATGCTTTCAAACCCTTTTTCGAGATCGCTAACAACTTGAGCTCAAGGCCTACATAAAATCCATTTTAATACCATATGCAAGAGATAGGAAATTGCAGGAGACCTTGCAGAAGAGCGTGAACGTCCAGGAGTGAGATGATTTCTTGGTGTTGACGGTAATTGAGAGATCTGAGCTGTGCTCCACGGTGACTCCATCCACACAGTCATTCATCTGCAGGACACGACAAACCATTAAAGAGATAGACGAGCAGAAACATCTGCAATAGCTTATTAACGATGGCTTCTGACCGTATTGACTGTACAGAGCCACAGCATGGGAAAATATTCTTTCTGTGAAAACATGCTACAGTGGTGTGAACGGCTGCCAAAGAGTCGCCAAAAGCATCCTGTGAATTAAGGATCTCGCTATCGGCCTGGAGTTTATACATCTAGCGTAACAACAGCTAGTTATACGACGATAGCAGACCTCGGACGAGTAATGCACCAAAGGCTTCTGGTAGCATTTTACAATGAGGTTCATTGGTAAATTAGCATTTATTACTTTTAGTTAAATGTTAATTTCAGCATATTAAAATTGTAAGTTTTGTTTGTTAACATCAGTTAATGCACTGTGAACGAACATGAACAAACCACGAATCGCTGTATTTTTATGAACTAAAATGAACAGAGATGTGGAATACACGTACTGTTTATTGTTCGTTCATGTTAATACAGTTTTAGTACCAAGTTATTTATCCCAAAACGTAAAGTTTATTTAATAATTTGTCAATTTGACTTTATTAAATCATTGTATTAATTACGTTTCTGCATCAGCAGTGGACTTCCGGTCACACTTTATTTTAAGGTCTGATTCTTGCCATTAACAAACCATTCACGTATTAATTCATATTTAGTAAGGTAGTAGCTAAGTTTAGCTATTTGGTAGAGTTAGGGTGTAGATGTAGAATATAGGCGTTATAAGTATTAAGTGCTACTTAATTTTCCCCTCAGTAAACCGGTTGAATCTTTCAGAGAGAAACAAGCACCTCTCTAGTGAACCGTTAAGATATTCTCTGTCAAGAGGACTGTACCACTCTCTCCGGCGTGAGGGAGTTGATCCATTTCTCGATGAGCGCCTCCATGTAGTTCTCGGTGAAGTGCTTGCCCTCCTGCTGCTGTTTGAGGCGGATGAGTCTCGAGGCGTAGCGCCGTTGCCATTCTGTCAGCTCCTCCTGAGAGTGAGCCGAGGTGCACTGAGCTCCGTACCGACACAGACCCTGCTCTAAAAACCTGAGAGTAACCAACGAAACATTACAATCAATCAGCAAGAGAGACATAACGCGCAGGTAAGCTGAACAACAGTCTCTAGAAACCCATTCAAACCGCTAACGTGAGCACGTTTCTAGATTGACGTCAGTATATAAACACAATCAGAGCTATTCGGCGCCGGGACCGGCGTACCTTTTACACAACGTGTACTCCTCGCTACTAGTGACCCCTCGAGGAGGAGGACGAAACTGCCAGCCTTCCTGAACGTCTGTCCGGAGAACATCGCAGGCAGAGGAAAGAATGATAGATAGATAGCATGTCAGCGCAAACGCCCGAGCTCGCACAAGAGGAAATGGATCCTGGACGTATCGTGGAACTCACCCTCCTCGTTCTCTTCAGCCAACTCCGATGCCATTTTGCTCCTCACAGCCTGCAATTGAGACCACCCTCGTGAATCACACGCGAAACGCACACCATTCCCTAACGTGTCTCTTAGTGGAGCGCAAAAGCTGTTCTGAGAGCTACTAGTTCTCCAAAGGTGAAAGAAAAAGGTTACTTTTTCACAGAGAAACTAAAACATAAGTGACGCCGAGCGTGAAGACTTTGAGCTTGGGAAATATAAGATGACCATAATAGACGAACGTACCTCTATTTCTGTGAGGAGCCTCTTCAGTCTGGTCATGTCTTTAGTCATGATGCCATTCTGTGACAACCAAAATGCTTTAGTGCGTTTAGCAAAAAGGTACAAGGGGACAGTGTAAAGTTTACGCCATAACTGTAAACCGTAGCGCAAGCTCCTAAAGCTTGAAGGCACGACTGTAAAGTTTAGAGGCAAAATAAAGTTTACGGAGCAATTGTACATTTTACGGCACGGCTGCATAAGCTTTACAGTTTCGCTCTAAATTCGAAAAGCAACTGAAGTCGAAAGCAAAATTGTAAACTTTAGAACCAGTTTACAGCCGGACCGCAAAAGTCAAAAGCAAACTGTAAAGCTTGCCGAGAACTTGGTCGATAGCAAAACTGTACAACCGAGGATAAAACTGTAATTTATAGCGAACTGTACAATTTTGTGCAACGCTGTAAAGCTTTCAGAACACCTCAAGTTTAGAGCAAAACATGAGAGCAAAATTTGAGGGAGACTTTGAGGGAAACCACGGCAAGCTTTAACGCAAAATTGAAGTTTACAGCCTAACTGTAAAGCTTGGTCAACTATAAAACCGTAAATCTTTGGGTTTGTAAGGTTCGGGGGAAATATACGTTTACAATGCAAATGTAAAACTGACGGCACAACTTGAGAGTGAGACCGTAAAACTTTACACACTGTGTACACTTTTGTATTTAAGACCAAAACTGTAGTTTATAGCACAAATGTAAGTTACGTAACACTTCCATTAAAGCGTTATACTAACCTTTACAGTGCAAATGTAAAAATTGAAAGCGCAAGTGTAAAATTTTGTAACAAAAGCTTTCAAAGCACAGAGAGTTCAGAGAAAAAGATTGAAAGCAAAATTTAAGCTTATAGTCCAGTCGTACTATAAAGAGCAACACTATGAATCATTAGTTACGCATTACTAAATAATGAATGTATCCTTTATAAAACATCGAGCATTAACCAGCGGTTTATAAATACAGCTATAAATGTTTTGCTCTTCAGTACATCTATAACGTTTAATGATTGTATGTTCAATCGTTCATTAACAATTAATTTTTCATTTCTAAATTATGTTATTTACAACCCATTAACCCACATTCCAGCTGTAATTCATCATTAAGTCAGGCAGTTGTAAAACATTTAGCGGTTGCCAGCCGTCTATTTTTGTGAGCTCATCTAAAGTAAGGGCTATTTATACCTTGCAAAGCATTTACAGGAGATTTAAAGGCTTCCTAACAGAACGTTAAACACCACGGAGTACATAAAATATACAGTATATAGAAAATAATTGAAAAACACCATTTGTACGCTTGATAAACAATAAAATATGAATTCAAGGATACAGTTGGACAGTTAAATTTTTTGCATCTTGAAATAAATATTTAGTTCTAAACTTCTGTGAAGTTATTATAAAAAGTATACAGACAAACTGAAGTTTAGAGCTAATCTGCGATTTTTTATCATTAGAATTTGTTAACTACCAAACGTAGATAGTCCTCTGACGTGCAAAGGCTTTTACGAGCGTGATAAAACTCAATTTGCGACGCAATCCGCGTGGAGCCGGCTCATCTAGAAAGGCGCTGCGAGCGAGGTTTACCAGTGGTTCTCCATAGAGCGCTTTAGAGAGAACGCCGCACACTTCCTGCAAGCTTCCGTCCAGCAGCATACTCTGAAGCCCTGCCCTCAAACTGCCATCTCCCTTCCCCGGCTCCTCGGCAAACACTACGAGAGCAAACACACCAACACACCTGAGGGATCGAACCAGCCCGCGCAAAAAAAAACAGCCTTTCATCAATTTCACAGGTAGCGCAATTTTCATAAAACATACTTTTTTTACGTTTCATCTTTTTACATAGGCTATTTACCTTTCTACTTATATATATATATATATATATATATATCATAAAATTGATTGAGCGTAGCATCTATTAAAGGGACCACTCGAAATTCTGTTAACATTTACATTCTTCAAAATATCTTCTTTTTTTTCTTTTGCGCTCAACAGAACAAAGAAACCCGTAAGGGTGGGCGGAGGGCGACCAAATGAAGACCCATTACTTTTGGGTGGACTATCTCTTTAAAAAAAAAGTTTCGTTTCGGTTACACCGATTCAACCAGAAAGAAGTCGACGGTACTTTTTCCAAGTAGTAACAGAATAAAAAAAATACACGATCAATGTTTTTTTTTGGCATCTTACCATGCTTGCAGTCTTCATCAGCCTGATCGTAGTCCTTCTGTTGAATCAAAAAAAAAAAAAGCATATCTTTTGTTACTTATCCGCTCTCCTAATCAAAACTGTACGCTACGGGCTGCGCAAAATAACTAAGAAATCATAGTGAAAATACTTAAGCTTAAGTTTTTGACATCGACTTAGAGGATTTTCTCAGAAAATAAACTTTTAATGCAATCAGCGCAACAACTATTTTCTTGATGCACTCAGACCATTCACCCAAAACATAAAATTCAGCAGATGCTAGTTTTATAGTTATCTGACTCTTGAACCTAGCCGTTTACAGACTTAAGAGAGTCTGCAGTCAAGGGCATCTTCAAAGATTTTTTAATTAAAAGGCATGGTTCACCCAAAAATTAAAGTTCAGTCAATTAGTTTCAAACCCGTTTGAACACAAAGGAAGATATTTTGAAAAAGTTTGCAAACAGGCTGTTTTGGGTCACCACACACACACACACACACACACATTTTATATACTTTATTTGATTCCACATTACAAGGTAAATTCATTAGGAATCAAATCTTCTGAAAGTTTCAACACGTTTTTAAACAATAAGCACACTGCCTTGAGTTTACCATTTCAAGGGTACAAAAACATCGCCTTTTCCAAATATACATGCTTCCTATGACAGCTGAAATAGAGCAGTACTTTGCTAGCACACACCATGGAAGTCAGTGGCGACCCTGGTTACAAACTTTCTTTACAATATCTTCCTTTGTGTCTGGGACAATTTTTTGGGGGTGAACTATATAAATCACAAATAGGACTATTATTTAATTTTATAGTATTCTATAGCATATATCGTCAGTGAAGTGAACGTGATTTGCGGCTTTGTGACTCATGTCTTCATAAACGCCACAAAAATGAAAAAATAAATAAAATGTACAGCACATGAATTGGCGAAACGCTTCAGTAATAAAAGGTGAGAGAACATGCAGCCTCACCAGCTGGAGTCGCGCTGCTATGCGGTAGAGCAGGGCCCGCTGTCGGAGGAAGGCCATGCCGGGGGCCGGGGTCCGGGGCCCCGCGGCCAGCAGGGCCTCTGTGCTGTGAGCCACTGCCGCCTCATACTCCTGCCTCACTAATGATCCGATGGCCTCGTCACATGACTTCTGTGGCCTCCTGTCCTCCATGACTCTGGGACAGAGTTTCTGCCACGGGAGACACGAAGGGTTAAACGCCTCAAAGCCGTCAGTCTGGACATCTGCGTTTCGGCGAACGCGGGTACCGACGATCAGATGAACTACGAATAAACGATTTTGTTCGCGTTTTGAACACTACACCTATTCTTTTATGTTTAAGGCCGAAACATTTTGAAATTAAAAAAAAAGTCTGCGGCGTTCAGATGTTAAATGTGACCGATGTCTGCTTTAAATTTGTAATTAAGTCGTCACTCTAGATTTTCAAAAACCACTATAAAAGCAGCTGGAGACACGTTCAAGTTTTTTTGAAGAATTAGCTAAAACTGGCTGAGAAATGCGCTGAACACATTCACTGAAACACACATTTTGACACCGGTTGCGCTGGTTTGTGCGAGGACCGTTGTAGTGGAGTCATTTTTCCTTTTCTGTAATAATTAGGTCACAGCTGTAACGTCCATCTGGGCCGAGTTAGCGGAGGCTGCTGTGAACGCTTTTTCCACTTTTTTTTTTTTTTTTTTTTTTTTTTTTTGCCTGAACGCTCCAAAAATTTTATTCCGTGCGACTAAACCAAAAAACCCAACCCACTAATGTAAAAGCAATATACCATTGCATTTATGTTATGTTTTATATTGATCACAATATGAAGAGACGCCAGCGGCTCATCCGCTGTGACGCCCGCGGGCCTAAACTTTCAATACAAATTAAAAATAATCCTCTAAACCGTCATGTACCGTAAAATAACTAGAAATGCCATCACCTTGCAAACGTGGCATCCACAACAAAATACCATAAATAATGCGGCTATTGTTACTAATGTAAAACAATATGTGGGAAAATGGTCTCTGTACGAACTAAACTTGACAGTTTTTTTAACTTGCCCGGGACAATAGTCATCAAAACACCCCACATTACCAGATTTGCACCGTTAATAATAATAATAATAATTTTCAATCTGGGCAAAATGATACAAACCTCTAAAAATTATTTAATGCATTTCGTTAAGTTACATTACCAGATTTACTCCAGTAAGAATAACTGTAGGCATTTATATTATCAGTAATAATAATAATACATTTCATCAATAAAATTTCATTAAACTCTACAATAGTTTTAATATAAAAGCATTGGAAACTAGTGTTTTTAAGAGGTTAATAACAGTCTGTCTGAAGCTGCAAGAACGTGTTAATAAACTGGAAACTTTATCAGCTTTTCACCATTCTGGGATACAACCATTTTATATTGAAACGTGACTTTTTTAAAATAAAAATTAGATTTACCGAACGTTTATGAGCTGGTGAGTGTTGCAGGATACCTTACAGAAACGTGAAGTCAAATGTAAAGTAAACATGGAATCCATCACATCCTGCAAGTTGTTAAAAAAAAAAAAAAAAGAGAGACTGCTTATATATAGAAAGCCAGGGAGGTGTCAATGTAGCCTCGCGTGAAAAACATGTAACCTTACGTAAGTCTATTGTTGGTGATATTTGCATAATGTCTAGTTTCCACGTATGACACACACCCTTTGCAGAGCGTCTCTCGCTTCCACGCGCAGAAGGGGGACTGTCACATATCACACAATAACACACGGGCTCTTCGCAAAGCAACATCTAATTAACCTCCAGCGCACCAAACAAGGCAACGGAGCCTCGGTAAAATATATAAACACTCTATATTTGGATTCCGGGTCAGTTAATAATAGATGTCCCGTCTGAGCGCGAGCGTGTGGCCGCGTCTCAAAACCTAGCGAGCTGCCTACCCAGACAACACCGGCGGGCACCGCAGACGCCCTCGAGACGCTCGGCTCCAGAGTTCGGTTCACGCGTTCCAGCAGAACGCGCGATTCGAACGTCAGGGAAAAACGCGCTCGCGGCGCCCGAACGCGACGCCTAGGAAGGCAGCCCGCTAGGTTTTGAAACACAGCCGCCGCGTCCGTCCAGAAGAACAACAACAACTGCGTGTGCGCCGCCAAACCGACGCGAATACGCGCTAAATCGGCCGCGGCGATACACGATACGCGTTCACGGGACGCGCGCGGCGGTTATTAATCACGATTAATCACGGGAGGGAAAGGTTGCGATACGTGTGTGTGTGTGCGTGCGTGCGTGTGTGTGTGTGGACCGCGATGATCGCTGCTCTCTTTGGCCTTGAGTTCCAGCCGCCCCCGGACACAGATTCCCGTTATCCCGCAACATTTACCGAACGATCCGCACCGATTCCCACTCGCACGCGCCCCGCGCTCGCGCATCCGTCCTCACGCGCGACAAACGGCGCAGATGCGAGGCGAATATCGCAGTTAGACGCGAACACCTTTAGCCGCTAGTCGGGGGTAGCGCAGCCGCGATCGGGCCTTTTCGCCATCGCGTTAATCGTGCAAACGCGCGCCGCGATTTTTTGCGTTTTGACGCGCGGTAGACGCGAGGTGACAGCCGCGCCTGGATGTCGGGATCGACGGCGGGCGGAGGTGAGGAGGGCGAACGGCGCGCCGCACAAAGGTGTTAGAGGAAGTCTGCACTTACCTAGCTTTACTTTCTACGCCATCTTGGATCCACTTGTCAGCCTGTCGCAGTGCATTATGGGTCAATTTTTTTTTTCCTGCGCACTGCTTCCTGCCAGCGCAGAACACACACCGCAGGACCCTCGCGCTTCAGATCACGGGTCTTTTCGCTTTTATTTACGGGGCCCGCAAATACTACCTTTCCTATAATATACATGTATGTAGAAAAGATAGCTATGCTGAGTTCTTACCTGTTTAAAAAAATCAATAAATGAATGAACAGTTGGCCTCTTTATATGATAAATAAATAACACTTTGTATTACGCTGACGGTGTGATTTTTATGCTCAGTAATATTAAATGTAGTCTACCTCAAGACACTTTATTCAAAATTCAAGCGGATTTGTATAGAACTTCAACTTCACACTAACTTCAGGTCAAACGTTTCCAATAATATGATTTATTAAAATATTTAATAATTTTCTCTTGCACCACCAGTCAAAAGTTTTTGAACAGCAAGATTTTTCATGTTTTTTTTTTTTTTGCTCAACAAACCTGCATTTATTTGATTCAAACTACAGCAAAAGCGGTAATACTGTATACTATTCAAAATAAGATTTTTTTTTTAATGTAATTTATTCCCGTGATGTCAAAACTGATTTCCTGCTTAAAAGTTCTTTTTATTACTATTTTTCTTATTATTATTATTATTAATATTAATATTACTATGTTGAAAACAGAGTAGAATTCTTTTAAGTTTCTTTGAAATAGATAAACATTATCTGCAATAAATGTGTTCCTCATCACTTTTGATCAATTTAATGCATATTTGCTAAATACAAGTATTAATATCTATATATTCATAATTTTATCATAAATATATGACTTAAATATACTGACTCCAAGCTTTTGAATAGTATAATATATACATGTTACAAAGCTTGTCACTGATAATCATAATAATAAATGTTTTTTGAACATGAGTCAATATATTAGCATGACAGATGATCCTTCTTTAAATTTTATATATATATATATATATATATATATATATATATATATATATATATATATATATATATAAAATAATATATAATAATACATAATATATATAATAAAAATATATATATATATATATATATATATATATATATATATATATATATATATATATAATTAAAATAATATATAATAATATATAATATATATATATAAAATAATATATATATATATATTAAAATAATATATAATAATATATATATATATATAATATAATATATATATATATATATATATATATATATATATATATATATATATATATATATATACATATTGTTTTAATTATATATATATGTGTGTGTGTGTGTATATATATATATATATATATATATATATATATATATATATATATATATATATATATATATATATATAAAATAAATTTAGTATCACTGCATTTTTATCTTTCTGTTGAAAACTTCGACTGGTAGTGTATTCTCAAATTTTTTTATTAGATTGAAATATATAATCAAAACAGTGATATTGTGAAATAATACAATTTTTTATTATTATTTTTGACTAATTGATGGATAGTGGCACATAAACCGTTCTACTGTACTATACTATATATTATTAGCCAAACTAGTTTTGTTGCTTCATTAACTAATATTTTTGTGGAAAATGTCTATCAAATATATCAACAACAACAGCCTAAAAATACTGTATTTTAAGATATGTGACAGTTCTTTATTCGTAGGCCTACTTTTTACTGCATTCACTGACTTTTGATATGAATTCATTCAATATTTGTCACAGTATTCACAAACAAACCAACTCTTTCTCGCCGGGTTTCTCGCCGCGGTTGGTGTGTGACACCGCAGTCGGTAGCGCCCCCCGTCGACCGCAGGCGGTATCGTCCGATGAAAACACAGCGATGCGTTGCGCCGCGCCGCCACAGCGTGTCTTTCTCCTCGCAAACTTACCATCCCGCGCTAGCGCAGCGGAGAAAACGACAGCATCTCTCGATTCGCTAGACGGGCAAAAAACAATGCCGCCGACTCCGGGCGCGCCGAGCACGCGCTGAGACTCGCGTCGCCGTATCGCCATCTACGCGGAGCGGGACGGGACAGGTGCGCGGGAGAGCGCGGGGCTGCGTTACGAAGAAGACGGGAGCGCAGACCCGCTTCGTTTCAAAGTTGAAACCCCCGCTAAACGCCGACGGGCGTCTTCTCCGCCGGATTTCTGGCGCGTTTCCCCGCGCGTAAAAACGCAGGAGCATCGGCGGATTCCGGGAGTGAATTCATTACAACATCACGAGCTGCTGCGCGCGGGCGACACAGCGGCGCGAGCGTTCCGACAGAAGTGCACTCACATTTCCCATCGCGTATATATATGTATATATATTTTATATATATATATATATATGACAACTCGCGATTGCATCCATCACCAGATGGCTGAATTGTTTTAAATGATCATTGGCACTCGATCTAGCGCGGGAATCATAAGGAGAGGACAATGTTGATGAAGGAATACCGGATATGCATGCCACTAACAGTGGAAGAGGTAAGTTTAGTAAGTTTATATTTAATGATTGTGATGGCAAAAACAAACAAACAAACATGAAACGCATTTAATCCAGTACTACTCGGTAACTCGTTCGCAGATGCAAACCAGAGTGGCGCGCCGTTAACTCCGTTGACTTATTAGTTAATTAGTTCATCTACCCCCGACAAGTTCATCATTCTATTCAAGTTCGGTTCATTTCAGTTTTATTGTAACTTTTCCCTTTTTCTCAGAGACACGTCCACGGTTAAATCCGCTTGGTGGTGCTGTGGAACTTCCCGTTCCCGTTCCCGTCGCTCTCCGTCGTCGTTCATTTAGCGTGATTTTGACGTTGTTTAAATGTTCTTTTTAAACAGGGAAACAAGACGGCGATTGTTACTTCGATAAACCGTTTAGTGCGTTCGTCGGATGGGAACGCACTTCGTAACAAACCGGCGTTTTCGCTCAAACCGAAGGAGAGATCGACGCGACCTTTACAACCTCGTAACGTCGGCGAACGATGAGCGCCGTTTTGATTGCTTTACTTCGGGTCGTTCGCGTCCACGGCGGCCGTGTCCTGACTCAACCCGACAGCGTTATGAAAAAAACAAACAAAAAAAAGCGTACTTAAAACCGGTCTGGATAACCGATCCGGCGGGAAACGGCGCGTTGGGAGAGAAATTAGATTCGCAGGATCATAAGTGATATATGCGCGCTGGAAAAGTTGACAGAGTGAACTTACGGGCAATTAAAAGACACGCCTCAGAAAGAAAACGTGTTTTTTAGCTATAAGTGTAAGTCTGGTAAACGCGCGCGCGCGTGTGAGATAAATATTAGGTATTATTAGGTATTATGTGTTTTATTCATTATATTAGACACGTTTGTGCACCGTGGTGTCTTCACACACACACACACACACACACATATATATATATATATATATATATATATATATATATATATATATATCGGAAACAAAGCTTTTAATGGTATTGAGAACTAAAATCGCACATGCGCATAAACCTGCATCTGAAAGCAGCTGACTGAATGTAACTGTAAGTGGACGGGATGGATCTTTTTAAGCACGACCCCAGAGCTTCTTCTGCCGTCTTTCTTCTCTTCACGAGGCTCTGCAGCCCATCTGCTGACTGACACCACAGACGTAGTTTGCGCTCGAGCATCATCTTAATATCAGCGCTTAACAAATCTAAGCACCCACCAGTTTGCGGAACGTAAACAGAGCGAGCCGAAGCCCCATTTAGCAGGCCGTTCCGATGCCTGATTACCGTTATAAAACAATTAGCGCGTTCGTGGCCTCGCGTTCTAATAAGAGGGAACGGCCATCTGCGGACGCTACGGATGATTGATTTACCTAGCAACGGATGATTGATTTACCTAGCAACGGCCGAGACCGTTAGTTAGTTCTAATCCGTTTGATCAATTAAAGGTCTCGCGAGAGGTTGCCGAGCTGAGAGCGAGGTTACAGGTCGCGGCTTCCCAGACGACCTCGTGCTGACTAACGCCAAGGACGTCTTCTCGGCTCTGGGAAACGAGCACGACTCTTGCTTCTGCCGAGAGCTGCGTGCGTTTGGAGAGTTGCCTCCTCTGTATGCGCAGCAGTGAACAAAGAGTAACTTTTATCGCCCTTGAGCGAGGAAGACCTCGAAGTCACCTGCCTGGCTTCATTCATTATAGATAATCAGCTGTGGAGGGATGCCAGGAAAATGACAGCAGGAGCGAGGAGATAAAAATGAAGGCGCTTCTCCTGAGCTTTCCTTTAGACCCCTAATAAGTTTTAGATATCGTCTCATCCCGTGATAGGAGCGTTTTATTTCGTACTTTGTTTTGGCTTCAGATAACTCAGAAATAAGTTCTCGAGGTGATATACAGCACATCTTTGCTTACTTGTACTAAAAGTAACTTTATACCTGATTGGTGACTCGCCGAAAGTAAAATGTTCTGATTGATGAACCCTGTTTGCTTTTTAGCGTTCGCCATTTTATATACTTCTTCCTGAAAATTAATGCATTGGTCACGATGGTCAAGTTTATATTTTGATATACATTTTGCATTCATACTCCATTTATGTCTATATTTAGGTAATCTAGTGGCATTCGTTTTGACTTGATTTGGTTTTATTTTATCATCAGAACATATATTAGCGAGAAAAAAAAGCAAATGTAGAATATTATTTAAAGTCGCTGATAAGCTAAACGTGCAAACCAGCGAATAGCAAAACGGGTGTGGGGAAACATAAATAAATAAAAAATTAAAATTAAAAAGAAATGCTGTAAGTTTGGACCGACCACCGGTTTGCAGCAGCACTGTGTTAAATGTAGTTTTTCTTACAGTAATCAGTAGTAAAGTGTGACGTGCGTAACGTAACGTTCGTGACTCTTTCGTGGCACGTTTTAAGTCGATGAAAGGAACTGCACCGGTTTGGAGAGATTTGGACGGCGAGGGGTGGAGGATGACGAAGAAGGGGAAATGTATTTGATGACGAATCGAGCGCCAACTGGTCGTGGAAACTAGACTGGGCTTTACTAGGCCTTTCGGAAACGGCAAAGCAACGTTCGCTTCTGCGGCGCAAGCTAATGTTTTAAACGGTTTTGGTGATCGTTTCTTTTTATGAGGTTTTTAATTGGAATTTTCTTTCTGTTGAAACCCGAGATTCTCCTAAGAAAAGGATTGTAACGACTTTCACTAGAAGCTGAATGGATTCATCTTCACAAGTCGTTCAGAAGGATTCAGGATTTCGCTCGGAAAAGCTAGTTTGTGTCGTATCTCCGCTTCGAAAGCCTGCGCTCCCAATTATCTTATCGATCTTGTTGTGACCGATTCGTCCGCCCTTCCACCTCTTGACCGCGGTGACCAAAGCGGTTTTAACCGAACCGCCATCAACAGGGCCATTGTGTTTTGGCGGGATAGTTCACAAAAGATTTATTTGAAAGGGTCGCCACGTTCACTTAAAATGTAATCGTTTTGCACTCTGCTTAAATTATGTAGCTTCGTTTTTGGGAGGTATGAATCATCATCTTATTTTCAATAGAAACATTTGGATTTTTTATGGAAGTGTTCTAATTTGCTTGGGGTGGAGGGGGTTGGAGCAAGATCTGGCAACACTCGTAATGCTTTTTTTGTGGTTTTCTTCTGCTGCTCATACAGAAGACACACATCGCGGATACGTGCATAAGCATGCCATTAGCAACTAGTCGTTAGGTTCAGTTTTGTGCATACTTTATAGAAACTTAAAGTTGATACGGTTGAATGTGGTTGTTACTCCAAATGACAGAACTCACTGTGAACAGGATTGAGCATTAGGAGGTGACCTGGCAACCACGTTTAGCTGTAACGCATACTGGGTTAGGGGAAATCATCCAGGACCAACTAAAGGTAAACAAACGGGACTATACTTAAGATTCGATTCAGTTTAAATGACATTTGGTGGCTTTTAGTTTGACGTGTGTTCAGTTGATCTAGTTTTCTCCTAAAATAATAAATATTAAAAAACGTTTTTTCTCTTAGGACAATGGAGCACTTTTCTTGAAACGCCATCTTGACTTTACTTACACCGTCATATATTTCCCAAACCGTTCTGACTTCACTCCTCCAGTGGAACTAAAAAGGAGATGTTTTTGAATAATACAGTCCTTTCTGAATTAATTTTTTGTGGCGCGGGGGTTCAGCGAACGCCGAGTGCATCCTCATCATCCTCATCCTCATCATCCTCCGTTTCAGCAACGTCTTCTGTCACTTATTCTTGGCCTCAAGCTTCTGGATGTGCATCTGGATGCGGCTGTCAGCCATAAGAAAGAGCTCTTCTGTTTTGGATACCCGGCTCCATCATACGCTGGTGTTACCTTTAACTTAACCCACAAGGCGGACTTACCCTTCAATCAAACCGTCCCGTTAACATTGTTAGCAAGCTATTGCAAGTCTTATCTTTCAGATCGAAATGAACCTTTTCCAATAATTTGTGGCTCATAAGCAACGTTTCTAGGAGGTTGCTATGGCTTTAATTTGTGAAACAATATTTGCGGCTCTCAATTTTATTTGTTTGGGAATACGAAACATTGCTTAAGATAGAAATAACCTCCTTCAGCCATAAAAGCGCGTATCTTTGGGATCGGCCGCGTTTGGTTTCTAATACCCTGCGCGTAAAGCTCGAGCCTTTTGTGTTCGGCTCTTATCAGCATGTCGTTTCTTTTTGTAAAGCATCCCGGCTTGGGCTTACAGTAAATGTATTCCAAGTAGTTTTAGCAGCTCGCAGGTCGAGCTGGAAACAGCTAAAGTGAATCCTCTGATCTCAATCCATTACCGCAGGCTGTTAGTGGGGATTCAAAGAGGGCCGGGGGCCTGACAAAACCTTGGTTTTTTTCCCTCTTTTTGTAGTGATGATATTTGCACAGCGGGGCTCGGTGGCGTTCACTTGTGTCGGCTGCGTGCAATGGACTGCTCGGGTCAAACGTGGAAGACGATAGGACAAATGCAATCTTTTTAATGCTGTTATTCATTTAGAATAATACAGAAACGTTTTTTTGGCACCCCTAAGATTAGCTGAAATGAGATGTTACCTTTTTATAGTATATCAACAGCAGAGCTGGGTAGTAACTGGTTAGGTTTAATCTAGATTACGTAATCTGATCCTAAAATGCCCATGATCGGATTTTTATGGATTACGTATTACAGTCACAGTAAATTATTCATCATTTATTGATTCTTCCTTTTTTTCTTTTTCTTTTTTTCAGCCCGCTCTTTTAAATGTTCATCTTTAAAAATCCTACTGTTTGGCTTTTAGCGTATTCGCAAATAACGTAAAAAAGCACCAACTGTCCCACATATAAAACGGCTGATTTTTTCCATGTCTGGTGATCTTCGGTGATTACTGATTTTGGAAGACTTGGAGCACGGAAGCTGTTTTTCGTGTTCATTTCTGGTGGTTCGTGTAATGCAGGGATTCCCAGAAGTGGACGGTTTTTTTTTCGGCAGCCAAACCCTTTAAAATAAATATTTAGAAAAACGTAATATTTTAATAATTCAACAGCACATTTGCATGTTTACAGTTCTCTGATGCCACTTAATGGTCACATCCACATGCAGGTGAACGAATAAAATATTCTTAGTGTTTAAATGATTTTTATGTTACATTTTGGTATTGAAACTCACAAACATAAAGCTTTCTTTCATTAGCCTCGGATCACTCACAACCGTCTTTTTGTGGCCTAACGTACTTCTATCTCTTCGCGTGCTGTATTTTGCAGCTAGACATATCTGTATTCAAAACTTGCTCTTTTTTTCCCCCCTCATTACAAAAAGCTGTGCACAGATAGCGCTCCAGAGGAAGAAGGTATCTTTGATTCTTTTCTTGGTCTGTTTGAACTGGCGGCGGCCATCGAGTCTGCCGTACATCGAAGGTCAGAGAGGTAGACCGCTGGCTCTTGTTGCATTATGAAAGAGCTCCGACAGAAGTTAATGTGGAGGTCCCGCACGCGTCCAGTGTCCCTTAAGTTCCCCTTCGGCCCGGATCATTCGTCCTCGGTGTTTCCCTGCGAGAAGGGTTTGACCCTGCACCTAGTTTAAGGCCTGCCCGCTGGCACCCTGACAGCAACCACAAAGGTTACAGATGAAAGCGGGGGAACATTAGTGGCAGAGCAGAGGCAAATATAGCCTGGTCACGCAGGGCGCGATAAGAAGAAAGCATCCGGACGATCCCTGATGCTTAAAACACGACTGCACTTCACCATCACAGCTAACTTTCATCTGCTTTTGCTGTTTGTTATTGGGTCCTGGAGATCGGCCGCTGGTTGTGACCGATCGGTTTTATCACGACCCCAATTCTGGAAGCGTTTTCTAAATTCGAATAAAGTCAAAATGAAAGGATTTTTCGAAGTCACGTGAGCCAGTCGCAGTAAAACATAAATAACAGTCAACTTCATTATTGCTAGATATTCTCCCAGATGAATCTTTTTAACATTTCTTGCTTTTTCGGAACTTTAAGATTCAATATTTCAAAACTGAAATGAGCTCCTTTAGTGGATTAAAGTGTGAAATTTCTCATGATTACTATTATTATTATTATTATTATTATTATTATTATTATTTGTTTGTGATTTTATGTTATTTAGTGCCCGTCAGTTGTCCAAATATGATTAATATTTATATTATTAATATTTATTATTAATAATATTTAATAACATTTATTAATCATTAAAATAACAGCAACATGATTATAATAACGAGAAAATAAATGTTATTGAAATGCGATTGATGGGCACAAAATAATATGAAGCACAAACGGTAATATAATAATGATGATAATAATTGCATTTGTTATTAATAACAGCAACATGCTTATTCTAATTATGTTGCTGTTATTTTAATTATTAATGTAATATTTGTAGCATTTATAATAATTATTATTATTTGAAAACAATACACAAAATGATTGGAACACTAAGAGGAAATAATAAAAACAACAATTATTATATTTCTGATTATTATATTAATCATGTTGTTGTAATTATTATTATTATTATTATTATTATAAACATCTAAAACATTGCCGATGGGCACAAAATGATAAGCGATATGATGTTATTTTCTGCTTCTTATAATAATAATAATAATTATAATAAATAATTTTATAGTTATGTACCCATCCGCAATGTGTGAGATGCTGCTGCTTAATAGCTCATTATTATTATTAGCATTCAGGCAGATTTTTTAAATAAGATCTGGTCCACAGACATCTTGACACCCTCTGTGAACCCGAGATGTTTCCTTCCTCATCTGCCACAGATTCTGATTCACATCACAAACGGGAGTCTGAGCCGAGATTGGACACAAGCACCCCGAGGCGCAGAGCGATTTCTTTTCTTTCTTTTTTTTATTTTTTTTTATGAGGTGTGAAGGATTGAGGGCCAAACTGACGTCGGTGGCAGTGATAGAGAAGGCCCGGAGATGATGCTCGCTCTGGTAATGAGGTGCTGTTTGTTTAATGGAGAAACCGCCCACAGCGCTATTCATCGCCTAAGATTACAGAGCACAGAACATAAAGCTCTCTTATCACGTACACGCTTTTGCCACAAAGCAATTCATAATGTCGCGTAGTAATATTTGAAATGCGTGCGTTCGAAGGTCACCGCGACGAGACGGACGCTCTCAGACGCGCAGTGACTTTAACCTTGATCGATTAGATACGCTCGCTCAATAATGTTGAAATGGCAGTCATGTGGAGTATTTAGTGTCGGTTTATTAGATCCGTGCATTCAGTCTTAAAGTGACGGCAGCCGGGGATTTCTGCTTCCGGTACATGATAACGGCAAGTTAGTCTCAGATCAACTTTTCAGATTTCACCGAATAACTGTTGCAAAACCGAAACCAATAGGAACACAGCCATTCCGATTTAAATGGACTTTTTCAGAAATATTTCTGTACGTATCATGTTTCTCAACTATTTGGGATGGCTCACCCAAAAATGAATATTTCCTCACGTGGTCATTTCTCCAAACCTGTATGGCTTTCTTTCACCCGCTGGACACTCGAGAAGACGTTTTGAAACACGTGTCCGACCAAACGGTTTCTGCCATCCTTCCGTAGTATTTTTAATTTTTTTTTCAGCCTCGAAAACCAAGCCGGTGAGAAGCACCGCTTACAAACCGCTGAATATTTCACGCGGGCAATAAAACGGCATGCATATTTCAGATCAGGGTGGAGAGGGGTTTGCGCTCCCTTGTCACTCGTCTCGCCGAAGCTCAACTCTAACGTGAAAAGCGATGGGTTTCGCCAGAAACGCTCTCGGAGGACAGCGCCTGTCCGGCTTCGAACGGAGGCGTTCGGCAGGACTGGAGCTGAAGGTTATCTCGGAGTCGGTGTTCTCCTACACAAGAGCAGCTAATGAAGTCTTCCAATCAGGAAGCCCCCCGACTCTTAGACGCGCTCATCAAATCAGAGCAGCTCGGTCCGTGAGAGAGCTTGCCTTTGTGATTGCTTCACTCTCCACCACTTTAATGTGTTGATAAAAGCAGCTGGCTTCCTTCGAGGGGATCCCTGGTCTTTGCCAGCCCGATGCCATCAGCGTCTCCCGTTCTCGGTCAAGGCTTTAATTACGAACGGCTTGATCAAGAGAGTCTGAACAGAGACTCGGAGGCGATTTGCGTGTGTTTGAGTGTATCGTAAGAGATGCACTAACATTAAAAGGCTGTACTAGTTCAATGAATTAATAAATATTTGTTTATAATATGAAAAAGATTAATTTTGTTAATCACATTTATCACCTTTGATACATTATTGGTGTTTTTAAATATCAACTTTAAGATAGCGTTAGGGTAAATGAGCAGAAACAATTAAATATCCAATACTGATAAATACAAAAAATATTTTTTTTCATATTTTTTAGGGCTCTCAAAGCTATTGCGTTAACTTTAATTTGTTGTTAGGGTTACAGTTTAACTATTTAAAATGTAAAGAGTAAAGGTGCTTTGCAGAATTTTTTAAATAAATCAAAACGGTGCGCTCTTATTTAGTATAAATATGAATATTATTCTTTTAAAACGTAATTCGTTTGTACTGTGCGCATTGTATTGTGTACATATAAATACAAACACATCCGCATATATATTTAATAGAAATATGTTTATATGCTAAATATATTTATTTATAAAACTATTAGTTCCATTCCTGGATTCTGATTGGTCGCCCAACGGTTCTGTGTATCACCGAGCAACAGCCTTAGCAACCACCGTTAGCAACATAATCAATGCACTGAAGAGTTTTATGCTGTAAACGGAAACCTTATTGCTAAGTTCTTTATTGTTTTTTTTATAAAAGCAATAAGGTACTCAAGGCAGTGCTGTACCGTAAATAAAGTATTCACAATACAGCACAGCCTCTCGTACCTTATTACTTACATATACATATATTTAAGTATTTTGAGTATCGAAGCCTCTCCTCTATATCTAAAACAATATCCAACTCGTTCTCCATTGAAACGAACCCTGAAACAGTATTTTTGGTATAAAATGCACTCCAGTAGTCTTTTATTTTTACTTGGCATAGTTTTGCGTTCACGCCATTAAACAGTTTGAAAGCCCTTGGTCTAAATAGTTGAAAAACGTACATTTACCTCGTGAACAGTAACGTGCATTTCTAGAAAGTGCTCCGTTCTGCGGTAAATTCAATATGTCTTCTACAGAGCCACCAGCAGTTCTGTTTTTCCCCAAAACAAACGTCTGTCCAAATGTAAACTCGAGCCCTTCCGCGCAAAAAAATTAGAGGATTTATTTGTCATTCCCAGCTCTTTGCAGTGCACACAAGGCCTTTGTTTACCCAGAAAAATGGGTCATTAAAGCGCATTACTGCCTCAGGCCTAACTTCAGGTGAACGGGCAGTTAATGGAAGTCTGGTTTGTTAGTTTATTAGAGTGCCGTATTCACCTGAAGACGCCGACAGAGCTCGATCAGTCAGGTAGCCTTTCTGCGCGAGGTCAAGTCAACGTTTCGTTTATTGCGGTTTTGTCTACCAGAGCGTACCCGCAGACGCAAGCAACAGATGTCAGAGTGGGAGCGGTGCGACTTGTGTCGACGACGCCATGCTGACAGCGCCACCTGTGCGAGGCCTGTCCTTCAGGAGACTGTTGTGGGATTGTTGAGTCAGGCCTGGGACATCGGTCCAAGAGCTCAGATGGGGAGCGCCGTAAAGTCACACCCCTAGACCGACGCCAAAAGCAACAGACGAGAGTTGCGTAAGCCGAGCGTCCGCATAACTTAAATGTCACAGCGCTCCTCGTCTCGGTATGTGTACATCAGCTAGTCCTGTAGGACGTGGCACGGTGATGGAAAGGTTTTAGGGCACGATCTGTTATGGTGGTCCTTTCAGCCGGCAGCGTGATGGGACTAATGATCGAGGAAGCTGACGCATCGACGTCCTGCCGACCGCTGGGTCTGGTGAGATCAAACATTGGTTCACGGGTCCTGCGCTGTCAGATTTGGTCATTAAAGACACTGGCTGTCGCATATCCTAGAGCATTGGCTGTTGACTTGGAAACTTTCAGCGTGAAACCGACACAATTGGAGCCGCTTAAAGGGTGACTCAACCCCAAAATTAAAAATGTTGTCATTCGTCACTTACTCCCTTGTCGTTCCAAACCCGTAAAAGCTTTGCTTGTCTTCGGAACACAATTTTAGGTTTTTTGATGAAAACCAGGAGGTTTGCCATTGACTGCCAGACAACTACGACTGTAAAGTTGCAGAAAAGTATGAAAGACGCGTCGTCAGGAATAGTCCATCTGCCATCGGTGGGTCAACCGTAACGTTATGAAGCTGCAAAATTAAGCTTTGTGCAGAAAGGAAAAAAAAAGACTTCATTCAACAAAGACACGTCTTGGGTGCGGTCTAAATTGGCGCTATGGTGTCAAATTGTTGTTTTGTTTTCTACGCATACAAAAAGTATTCTCGTAGCTTCATAACATTACGGTTGCACCACTGATGGAGATGTCTTTCATACTTTTTCGCACCTTGATAGTGCATATTACTTGGCAGTCAATGCCAGCATCCCGGTTTTCATCCAATATATTTCAAATAATGGTCCAAAGATGGACTTTTACATCTTTGGCACGCTTATGGGGTAAGCGTTTTAATGGAAAAATTCCCTTGCACCCATATTTATGAAGTATTTTAGCTAATTTGACTGCTACCAATTAGTACGGAGTAGTACTGTACTTTTGGCTGTGTTTAACACATTTTACCGTGATTTACGTAGATGGTCATCAACTACTTTGACTCCAAGGCCCTCCACAAAAATATTCAAGTACGATTATCGTTAGAGAGTGCAGGTCATGTGGTCCAACAACTGATGCAGCTGGATACTTCGGCAGAGCATAAACACCTGCTGGAAACAAAGAGCACAGACATCTAGAAACCTTCAGCCGTTGAATTGAAGTCGGTACTGAGGTGCACAGATCAGAGCAGACCTGTTCAACGTGTGTGTGGTGCGCTGGTGTGTGACAAGGAGATAATTGAAATTGATTCATCAGTTGTTCAGAGATAGCAGCGCTGATGACAGGCCACAGACATTCACAGAACGCTTGTTCTGTGACGCAGAACGCTAACTCCTTTGTTTTAAGATCAGTAAAGCATTGCTTTTACTTCTGATTGAAAGGCGTAACTCAGCCAAAACTTTGATAATTTCACATTGCGTTATTTACTCACCAATGGGTACCACATGAATGGGTGCCGTGCTGATTAAAACATCACAATAATCCACATGACGCCGGTCTGTCGATGAAGCGAAAAGCTGATTGGTTGTAATAAACAAATCCATCAAGACATTTTTAACTTCACACTGTTGTTTCCGGGTTCTCCATCCATAATATCGCTCTCTCCAGTAACAAAGTAAGCTCGTCTCATTCAGGAGGGAAATACGCACGTTTGCAAGCAAAAACAGTCCATAAAAGTTCTAATCAAACTTGTTGGTGGATTGTACTTTGGTAAGAAGCCTTAGTTGAGAGTTAAATACTCCTTGTGAAGTATTTGTTTCTGATGAACATGCAGCGTTTTACTTCACAAGACAATAATTAATGCACTGGAGTGGTATGGATTACTTTAATGTTTCTCTCATTCTGACGGCACCCATTCACTAGAGAGCGTCCATTGGTAACTTCTCCAAATCCATTCTGATGAATAATTAAACTCATCTACATCTTGAATGGTTAGTAAATTGCCAGTAAATCATATCTTTTTGGGAGTAAAATTGGTTTAAGGTGATCTTGTTTTTGTTTCGGGGGAAACCTCTCTCATCTAGATACTGCTTTTCACTTTTTTTATTTGCATACATGATTTAGTAACTAAATTGTCACAGTGTACTTGAGTATTGCTATATTTTTCAGGAAATGTATTGGGAGGACATCGTCTTTATCTGAGAGATATGCAACATTTGACTGATAAAGAGATTTGAAGGGCATAAATGTAAACCGACTGTATTTTTTCAGCAGTTTGATTTATCTCTCAAGTGCATGCTGAAAGCATTATTATCATATTACGTGCGACTGTATGATGCCATTTCAGTTAAGCCACAGATTGTTCCCAACATCATCTGTATCGCGGTGAACGCTAGCATTAAACCACATTGTTAAATGTCACACCTTATTGGAAACATAATCTGTATCATTATACTGCGATGATATTTAAAATAAAGGCAACAATGCTATTATCGCACAGCTTCGCGTTATAATGCGCTTCCTCGTAAAATAATTTTTGCGACAATTATGAAACAATAGCATTTCTCATATCTCATTGTATCTCGCGGATACCGACAACCTTCCAAACAGAGCGGCTCTAGATTTCCTTAATGCTTGTTGCACTACACGATAGATTCAGGTTCTAGCCTACAACAACAACAGAAAGTGTAGCATAAAATATAAAGCATTTCATTATCACGAAATTGTTCCGCTTTAATGTTAAATGTTAGAAATAAATGTCAACCACCCACGCTCAAGCTCTGTGGTATGCTGCCAAGCCATATCAATTACATATTTTTACATTTTTAAAGACATACAGCCAGGCTGCCCACATGCGGAAACTCGGATAATTAACACAGCTCCCCTAAGGAAGCCAATTTAAGCTGCTTTTCATGATTTCTCTATTTAGCTGAGAACACGTTTTATTTTTAAACTACATTTCAAACAGCATTTTCTGAAAATACGAAATGAACGTGGTACAGAAACCACTGAATTTAGGGTATTATGAGTGGTTGCTGGGGGGATGCATAAAAAAAAAGTCATGCTTTGGCAAAATCGCATAAAAAGTTACAAAGAATTACTATGTAATTACTTTGTAATACTAAGTCATAATAATGAGGCCAAATTAGATGTGCTTATGCGATAAGGACGTAATAATAGCCGTGATTGAAAGTTGGAATTATGACATAAATTGAAATTTGAGATTGACAATTGACGTTTAAAATGTTCTATGGGGTAATTTCTGCTTTTTAGCTTATTGTTTTTACTATTATGAAATCCGAGAGGCCAGAATTTCATGGCTAGCTCTAACTTCTCCAGACTAGAAATCGAGGCAATATTCCAGTCATTAGCATACATCGCTAATACGAGAATCAGATGTTGGTACTTGATTTCAGTTAATGTAATTAGTCTAATGATAAATGTGATATTAGCTAAGTAAAAACGACATAACGACTGCTTAATTTGATTGAATATGAAATGTAAAGTGGAAAATGGAGAGCTAAGCGTCATGTGTTCAGTGACGCTTCGGTGTCGAGCTGCATTCGTGAGGCTCCTGGGGAAGATTTTGTCTCTTAACAACATCTGCATTCACATCCAGCGCTCTGTAACACCATCAAATGACTGTTCTGATTAGTGTTGAGTGATTAAGAGAGCACACACACACACACACACACACAGTTGTTCTGTGATTGCTAATGTGCGTTGTGTAATCAGTGCAAGACAAAGGCCTCATTGAAACTCGCGTGAAGTTTGCAACTTAAATAGCTCTCCAGATAATGAAAGGTTGCTGGAAATGTGCTCTTCTCGGTTTCTTAATCGGAACAGATTGGGAGAAATGCATCACTTGCAAGGTGCAGTGTATTCTCTGCAGCGAATGGGTGCCGTCGGAATGAGGGTCCAAACATCACAATAATCAACAAGCAATCTTTCAGCTAAAACAGGAGTAAACTCTCCATTATATTGCTTTCTTATATATATATATATATATTGCAAGTATATCTCTGAGCACTGCAGTAGTGTGGACAGTGATGAATGGGCATATTAATACATTGAAGTCTTACGACAAGAGGCAATAAATTTTCAATGTGAACATCTCTCTGAATTGACAGAAAGATTTGTTCTGTAAGCATTATGGCCAGATGAAGGTCGTCACAAAAAGAAATTGGGTCAAAGCGGAGCAAAAATAGCTAATCCAAATATCTCATACAGTCACACGCTGATAATGCCCCATTAGAGGAATGAAAATGACTCTTAGTGACGTTTGCTCTGGGTCCATGGCTTAAGTTAGATCAGATCAATTGAGAAGCGGAGAACACTTTTGTGGGTGCTATTATATCTGGAATGGATTTGCTCTGGGACGTTAAGCTTACCGATCAGCAGCAGAAGAGAAATATGCAGCTCGAATTTTTGTTAGAATTAAATCTTTCTTTCAAAAAAGACGATTTGAGCTGTTAGGATGTCTAAAATCTTAGTTCTTTTAGTAATGGGACTACTTTTCTTGGCGAATGGATTCTGGTTATGTAATAACTCCTTTGGGCAGAGTTTACCCATTTGTGGTTTTCCGTCTGCTCGCTACTAGATATTGCCTCGCAGTTACACTGACTCGCACACAATACAAACTATTACATGTCACCCCAGACTACAATTCCCATCATAGCTGCAACCAATCAAACACACTATATAAGCCTTCTTTACTGAGCCGTTCAGTGTTTGCTGAGTTTAAGTCTAGTATGTCTCGTTTATTACGTTTAACCTGTGTCATGATTTTAGCCATAGGCCTTTACCATGAAACCTGATTAGTTGGCTAGCTAGGTAAGATTCAGTTTAGTTTGCACCAATTTTAGGTTTAAGTACCTTGAAATTGGCTTGGCTTTTAACTGCATTCATTGCCATAGTTACTTAGTAACACTGCACTGCTAACCTGCTCCAGGGCAGGCTATGTTCTGAAATTGGACCGGTCAGCAAAATGACACAAAAAAGTCACTCGCCCAGTTTCTTATGCTCCAAATTAAAGGTCACTCGTGCTAAAAAAACCCCCTGCTCTCCATGATGGCACACAAAGAAAATTGATGATGGGCATCATGGTACCATTATGGTTTTGTCAACTCCTAATCCAACAACTAATCCTGTAACTTTGAATTTGTTCAGCTATTTCATGGCACAGGCCACTGTTTTATGTGAGTTTTGTTTCTTACAGCCCTGTTTGTCTCCTGAATGAATCCTGGCTTTATATATCTCGCAATCCTGGCTTTATATATCTCATAATCCTGAGTTTCTGTCTCAGAGTACTGACTCTGAATCTCTCAATCCTGACTTTATATATAGCTCGCAATCCTTCATTTTTGTCTTGCAATCATGACTTTATATATCTCGCAATCCTTAGTTTGTGTCACGCAATCCTGGCTTTATATATCTCGCAATCCTGGCTTTATATATCTCGCAATCCTGACTTTATATATCTCGCAATCCTTAGTTTGTGTCACGCAATCCTGGCTTTATATATCTCGCAATCCTGGCTTTATATATCTCGCAATCCTGACGTTATATATCTCGCAATCCTGACTCTTTATCTCGCAATCCTGACGTTATATATAGCTTGCAATCCTTCGTTTTTGTCTCGCAATCCTGACTTTATATATCTCGCAATCCTTAGTTTGTGTCTCTCAATCCTGGCTTTATATATCTTTCAATCCTGACTTTATATATTTATAAGTGAGTATTATTTTTCTCATAATCCTGAGTTTGTGTCTCGTGGTCCTGACTCTGTATATCGCAATCCTGATTTTATACATCTCGCAATCTTGAGTTTGTTTCTCGCAATCCCGACTTTATATATCTTTGCAATCCTGACTTTATATATCTCGCAATTCTGAGTTTGCGTCTTGCAATCCTGACTTATATTTGTCACGGTCATGGTTTGGTGGGAGAAGGAGCACTCGAGAAGTAAATAAACTTAAACTGATTTAATCCAATAACGGGCAAAATAATATATACAGGCAGACAGGACATAAACCACATGTAGGTAACCTCGACGTTCGGACAAACGGAATACAAACACACAGGACTTAAATACACAAGGTAATTGACTAAATTAACAAGACACGGCTGAAGGCAATAATACAATTAACATGGAGAGAAGGTAGGGCACAGAGAGCACATGGCACGAGACAAATACAATAAACAAAGAGTCCACAGACGTGACAATATGTTGCAATTCAGACTTTTTTCGATAAAAAATGTGAGAGAACACAAATTGACATTGCGTTTATTTTTTTTTTACATACTAAGCACATGTGCCAGCTGAGCGTATGAAGTACAGTGTGTATGGTTAAAAAAAGTACAGTATGAGTGTAATATGGTAATGGCAATAATTACATCATGGTCAAAAAGACATAGCGTGCATGTAAAAACCAAAGTATATATTGGGCTTATGTCTTGTGCCTGCTCTGTTGTTGTGTAGCTATATTATGTTGCTGTTTCTGTAAACCGAGAGATGAGTCCTGATTGTCTGTTGTAATCGGCATTAAGCCACACATGCTGTCAATAGAGCTTAACTTGCATTTAACCCCAAACATTCCTTTCAAAGATCCGGTTCCCAGCATTAGCATGAAAATAGGTAGCTAAAGTGAGCGTGAAGCCGAGGGACTTCCACTTTCCACAGTGATTCCACAGATCCTCACCTGTCTCTGGGTTTTCCAGGCATAGTTTCCATTCAGAGCTAGGGGCTTCCATTGTTTCGCTATATCGAGCTGGAATGTGTAACTGCTCTGTGAAGCTCAGGGTCACATGAAGAAATAAGGTGGCCCGTTCACCTCTCACTCTCGCTGGGAATCCGAGAACATGTTGGAAACTAAATGGGAATGATGCTGGTTATGGCAGCCCAGTGCTATATATACTGTCCCACTGGCTTCCTGACCCGCGTGCCAATCTGTCACAGTTTGTGGTTGCTAGGTTATTAAATATATAGATAGGTTGACGGTGCTATTCAGAATAAAAGCATGTGAACTCTGTGTGTGTGTGTGTGTGTGTGTGTGTGTGTGAACTCTGTTTGGGTATGTTTGGATGAGCTGTAATCTTTTCTAATGCAGCTCAGATCATTATAGCATCAGCTTTTCACCACATTACTTCCCACAGCTCTTTCATCTCCCCGTCACTCATCGTCACGCTCTGAGATTTTCTCGACTTGCCCGGTCAGATTATTTTTACTGTATGAAGGAAACTGAACATGTTGACAGAAAAATCCTTTGCTCTGAACCAGGGATCAATATAAATAGCTGCTCCCTCAGGAACCTGTCATAAACACAGAGCCTTAAAGATTTATTTAAAGAGAACTAGGGCACCATACTTCAACTTTTTATTACAGTTGATTAATCGCTAAACTTCACTAAAACGTATGATTCTCTTAATTACCGTCATTTTAGGTGATACTTTGTAGGTGACAGTTATGACTTTATATCCACAAAGTGACTATATGTCTTGCAGTTTCAACTCAATTTCTGATTCATTGCTGAACTAAATATCTTACAAGAGCTATTTTCCATCCAAAGCTGTGAATTTAATTAATGCTCAAGGTTGAAATATTGCATAAAAAATGTCAAGAAAATACCCTTTTCCCTCCAATGTTGCTAAAAAGAACAGTATTTTGTGTATTTTGTATAATGCAATGTGTTTATATGGTTAATCTACATTATTTTTTTCCCCCCACATATTGTACATTATTGTTACTCCTCTATTCCCCGCCTTACTGGAACATGTTTGTGTTTTACAAAGCTCTGATTGGACAGCTATCCAGTGCGTTGTGATTGGCCGAATACCACAATCATGTAATGGAAATGTGACGCCCCTTACCGTAACGTGATGCCGTGTCCTGGCATGATGATAAAAAAAAAAACTATAAACTCTCTCATAAATGAGACATTTGTTGCAGTCAGAAGCGCCATACTGTCCTTGCAGAGTTAGAATTGCTCCACTTTATAGTCTCTGTGCTCCTGCAGCAACACTAAAGCAAGAATGATAGTTTGGGTGCTCTTATAAAAAATAAACCACTCTGTGACATAGAAAAGTGGGGGCGTGTTTGAACGAGCATGGAGTAAAATATGCCATCATTTTCATTTTGGGGTAAAATATTCCTTTAATATTATTTTCTGATACACACACAAACAGTTACACTTACATAAATTGATGTAAAAAAATAAATAAATATATATATGTATATAATAAAGTAACATTTAATATTGGCCAGTATCGCCCGATTTCTTATAGATTTCAGAATAATTCTTTTTGAATAAATCATAAATCAATGAGTACTTCAATCAGCATTAAACGAACATCTAAAGATAAAACTAAAGGAAAAAACACCCTAGTTTACACACTGAGGTACTGATGCTAATATGCAGTCAATCAAATTTAACTTAATTCAGTTTTGCTTAAAAAATGATCAAATGTTCCACAGGGACTGCATTAAATGAATTTACCCAATGAATTGGATTTCCCAACACCACTTAACGTTACCACATTCAATTGGTTAACTCCCCAACACTCTACAGACGCATAAATGGCGTCCTGACATCAGCCAAAACCACTGCGCTCTCAAGATATCTGCATCGACTGTTAAAAACCCGAATCAGTCAACCGTTGGTTTACTGCATTGCTGATATGAAGCTGCAAACATTTTAATTTGTGGATTGCCGACATCACCACAAGCTCTTGAATGAAGACTGCTCCGCTGTAGGTTATCTCACCCTGTGCAGCAATTCACCCTCATCAGGAAACTCCATTGGCCATGAGAATTCATCAGGCACGGCTTATTAACTCGCACAGCCAGGGCTTTATGGGAGGAAAAGAGGCTAGAACAAGGCTCTGAAGAGCAGGGTTTTTAATTTGGGATGTGTCTTTCTCTCACGCGCACAAACACACACTGTCTCTCTGCGTTTTTCATGATTTTTTCGGAGGGAACAGCCCCTGTTGAGTCTCTAGTGGCCGTCTCCCGATCCCTAAAGGAGCGCACGGCCGCACGGATGCTACGAGAGGCTGGAAAAATCGGGCATGTGAGCGCGGAACGATACCGAATGATAAGTGTGAGCTCGGGATCGTGGATCTGGAGGAAATGAGCAGACGATGTTGTAATGGATGTTGGGCGCTGAGAGTCTCACATTTCAGCTCAACTCGTCCCTATAAACACCTTTTATTTAAGCGCAGTGACATTTCCCAGCAGGCACCAGTCCACATTTAGCACACGCATATAGCGCTGGCGGAGCGCCGGGGTGAGGGATGATGCATGAGCTCAGCCTGTGGGTCGTGGGTCATGTGTAAATGGAGGTCTGGCATTCGTGGTCATTTTTAGCAAGACCGCTGGGGTGAGGAAAAATTGATTTACTGATGCACAGTAATTCTTTCACAAACAGTTAGCATAACTTTAAATGATGCAATGATAACTTTATCAGTTGCAATGTGTTTTTTTGAATCATTTATCATCATGTTTTTTTAATTTCATCAATTATGATTTGACGCTTCACGGTATCACACAGTTCAATCTTTTTTTCCTAATAATTGCACCGATAAAACTTTATATTTCATAATATCTCATAACTCCAAGTTTGTACATCACGATAGCCCACCCAGCGGCGCTTTTTCTACTAAAGCGCTTTATTAAATAACGAAAAAATATTGCGCCATTGACTTTAGAGACTTTAGACCAGGTTTGATCTGGTCTATGGTGCAGTCTATTTTTATTTCCTCAAAATAGCAACGTGCCAACAATGTGCTTGATTGCAATATAGTTACAATGTGACGTTATATTTTACGACATCTCGAAATTAGTGCTGTCAAATGATTAATCTCATCCAGAATAAAAGTTTTTGCTTTTTTTATTAGGTATATATAAGTACACACAAATGCATGTTACGGTAGAAATTCTTTATATATATATATATATATATATATATATATAAACCTTTATTTTGTAATGTGATTAATTGTTTGACAGCACTAGCCTGCTCTAAATCCTAACTTGGGTTTTTAGAATACAACAATTACAATGATATAATAATAATTATAATATCTCGCAATTTCTTCCATACTTACATGTCCGCTTCCAACTTGATTTCAAGACTTTTTCGCAACGTAACATCACATATTGCAGCAGACCGTTTTTTTAAATTGCGCCTTTATATATTGCCACGTGACGTGACGGGCCCATCTCACGCGACGTTAATCAGCACCTCAAAGACTTTGCTACGTATTTTAATGATCTTTTTTTGTGCGCGTGAGGCAGACGCGGTCTTGCATAAACAAAGCGGCGCTGCGTGGCATCACCGCACCGACGGCTTGAAACACGCAAGTTACGGTAATACTGTAATGCGTTATGATGCGAGCTTTTTTTGGTTTATTTGCTGGTTTTAACCCGTTTAAGCTGGCTTGAACGATGCCGGACCGCGCCGGAACGGCGAACACGCATATATACAGTCGGCGCGCACTCGTTCATTCACTCCGGGGGTTTCTATCAAAGAGCCCTCATCCACCCACGCTGACCTTTCATACTCTCGTTCTGTTGTTTACCTGTCCTCTCTTTCCATCTCGGTTTCTCTCGTCCGATTAATGAGCCACTTTTGAATCAAATTAGCCTCTCAAAGCAGGTCTGTAACCCCGTACACCTAACGGACCGAACGCATGTATCAGAGACTTCTGGGGAGGATATGTTAGGACATGTTCGGTTGTGCCACCCCTGCTGAAGTCAGAGTATTTCGAGGGCTTTTTCCAAGCAGGGGTTGTGTAATTCAGTGTAATGCAGCACATTAGGTATACCCCCCCCCCGCTCATATGCATAGCTCAGTTCACTGAGCTGTGTGATTGAATAAGGTTATGAAACGTGGAAAATGGATGTCGGTTGAGGGTAATCCCTCCCTTTGAATCTATCGCTGGGTAAATTTGGGATAACGGGAATACGAGGTTCGCGAATCCTGTCAAGTTGCACTGTGCGCGTTTAAAAAAAAAAAAAAAAAAAGTGTGTAGAACTAGTGTTTCCTTCGGTGCCACGAATTCTGACCACGAACCACCTGGATTAGCAGGAAGCCATTGTCTGTAACCAACATCTGCTTTGTTTTTAAGGCTTTTCGAGGTATCGGTTATCAGCTATTCTTTACTAGCAGATTTAGTGAAAACAGAAAATGCGCGGTTAGTCTATCAGGCCACAGCGAAATGAAAATAGCGATTTTTCTGCAGCATTTTCATGAACGTCTGAATGCAACGAAATACAGAGGCATTGATGCTATCCGTTGAGTGTTAATTAGAGAATTCTTGCATTCATAAACTCTGAAAAGACGCATAGGATGAGATGAAATTTCATGCAGGCTTTCTGTAAATCACGAATGGCCTGCATATCAGATTGTGACGGGTCCTTTTGTTTTAGAGACGTTTCCGTTATTGCCGGTAAATTATTAGTATAAGCGATTACGATACATAAATATTGTAATACAACGATTTAAAAACGGCAAATTCCAGTACAGCTAATACAATATGATATAAAATATGATATATTCTATTATTTCCACAGGCAGCAGGCATTATGCACGTTTGCTATAAACTTGCGTAGCTTACGTATCCAAAATGGTATAATAGGGGTATTCGTATGCGCCTGATGTTCATTTTTTAATTCAATTCCCAGTCGCATCACTTTAAATATGCAAACTGATAATCCCAGCAGCAGCGCATCGTGTTCGAGCTCTTCTCTCAGGAACAGCAGGCTGTGAATCTCCGTCTCTGTCTGAAGCCTATTAAAGGTGTGAGAGTGTAGGACCCTCCTAAGTGCTCCTGACTGTGAGGGTCCATAGGGAGAGCTGAGATGAGCACCTTCCACTGCCTGTCTGTCACAGATGATAGAAAACAACAGCCCTGAGAGATGTGACAAACAATAATGCCTTAGATACTCCAAATAACCAGCTAGAGTCGTTCTCTTCCGTTGTTTTTCGTCTGAAGGGTTGTTGGGTCGACCTGTTCTTTTCTTTTGTGTGTGTGTGTAAAAACGATTAATAATCGAGCTATTTAATCCAAAAAAGTTTGTATTTTTGTATATATATAAATACAAACACATGCATGTATATTTAAAAAATTATTAAATATTAAAAAGTATGTTAATATATTAAATATATCTGAATATAAATATATAAAAGTACTAGTTTATACAGTTTACAGTTTATAGATTTTTCATGTTAAAACAGAAACCAGTTATTATAATAATTATTTTAATAATATTTCACCAAGTTACTGCTTTTTTCAGTCATGATGAGCGTAAATGACTTCTTACAGAGCATAAAAAAACCTCCTACTGCCCCTTACTTTTGAACTGTAATATTTATAACAGCTACAAAACTTTATTATTTACGGCAGATTGAAATCCGCAGAATTCACAACAGCGCTAAAAAATGTCCGTTTTGTCATTTCGAAGCCGTTCAGCCATTAATAAATCATCTTGGGCCACAAAAGCATTCGTACAAGAAACATAAGAGTAGACAAAAGCGCACGAACCGATCTGTGGCATTCATACGGAAAACTCATTATAAATGCTGTTCAGTCAAAGGTCGTTTCAGACCCTTCGTGTAGTAGTTTGTCAACAAATGACATTGGAAACAGTCATTTTTCATTTCGCTCCCATGAGAACGTTGCACCCACGTAGAGTAGAGTACAACGAGATTACGGCAGCGTAAGTGGTGTTTTCCACCGAGAGTGAAAGTCAATGAATTCAATCTGACGTTTTAAAATAAACATGCTCCCCGCTGGGCGGCGAGTTGATTCGAGTGCATTGGGCACGCATGCTGTTTGCCGTCTGAGTTAATGACTTCATTAAATTCAGTGCGCAGGGCCACCGAGAGCAGAGGGCGGACCCCTCGATCTCTGAACTGCGGCTGAAGCATCATCAGAATGCATGTCAGTGGCGGTGGAGCTCCCCGTTTCCGCGCTCTGATGGAAACAGAGAGAGAAACATAGTCCACAGGATTATGTGAACACAAACGCTTCGAGCTAAACCTAACTCGGAGCATAATGCAAGTGCGCGCTGCGTTCTCGGTGGTTTAAACCATCTTCTACACCGTGTCCCATGGTCCTTCACCGATGGTCGAGATGTTAGCAGCTGCGTTTGAATCAAAAAAATTCTTTCTATGTATTTAAACTGTTTTTTGTATAAAAAGCAGTATTTTTTTGTGGACAAACATTTGGGGACATTAGTCTCTTATTTACTTTTTCATATTTATATTGTATTATTATCACATTCATAGTCTAATAAAAAAAAAAAAAAAAATTATGTTCTTTTGAACTTTCTTATCAAATAATCCAGAAAAATATACTGTAGTTTCAACAATAATCAAATCAGTATATGGTGCTGAAAATTCAGCTTTACCATCACGGGGAAGACATTTTAAAATATATTCAAATGTAGGACAGTTATTTTGATTTGCAATAATATTTCACAATATTACTATTTGCTGTATTTTTAATTGTACTATTTTATGTGCTTTTGGTCAAAGAAATGCAGATGTCATGATAAGTGCATGAAATGTGACAGTTATCACATTTATCATTTAAAAAAAATAGTAAAAATTTTTTACTTGGATAATCCTGAAAAATATAGTTCCAACACTGACGATAAGACATCGGCAAATCAGTATATGAGGCTGAAAATTCAGTTGAAATAAATTACATTTTAAAATATATTTTTTATATTTAAAAATATAGAATAGTTCTTTTCAGTTGCAATAATATTCCACAATTTTTACTGTATTTTTGATCAGATGAATTCAGCTTTCGTGAGACTTTTCAGAAATCTTACCAAGAAGAGAAAAGGTCCTTAATACAAAGAAATATCACGTTGGCTTCATTTTGATGTTGTGATTAACAAATATGATTTTTGTAGCAAAAATGTGTACACTGTAAGAAAGAAAAATCAATTATCCTTTCAACCTTAATACACAATTCAACGTGTAATTTCAAAACACCACAGAAAATTCCTTCATATTAACGCACTGTACTCTAAGCCCGTATCTTCACAGGGGTTTCTTAGCGTGAATGATCCACCTTACATAACAAACTACTGTCAGATTCAGTCTCACTCCTCTGAGGCGTCTTGCGCATTCATTGAATATGCATAAATGTGCGCGTGTCAGAGGGGGAATGAAAGGGAAGAAGAAATATTGTGTCTGTCGTTTTAGTTCTCTGACACTGACAGTCCCTCTGCAGTGTGTGTGTGTGTGTGTGTGTGTGTGTGTGTGTGCGCTCTCCGTTTCACTGAGATAAGAGAGAATGAGAAACGGCTCTCCGTTAAACACACTCCCGTCCTCAATCACACAGAGCAATCGCATCTGGATCAATGCTCTGTCTGTGATGGTCAAAAAGAATCAGGAGTAATTGATTATGAAGTTAATCAGCGACGGAGCTGATTATCGATTAGATGCGTTCTTTAATGAGTTAGTGATAAATAACACATTTAGACTTTAAGAATTTTAAGTTTTGCTCTGCACGGATGCACGAAATTGATCAAAAGCCACATTCGTAATGTTGCAAAATGGCTCTGTTTGGCACGGCAACTGCTTTCAACCCTGATAATAACCAATGTTTCTTAAGCGGCAAATCAGCATATTGCCGAAGACTGGATTAACGATCATATGAATTAGCCACCTCCGAAAATACGTACACATTGCAGTGGTGGCTTGTGGGTTTTAAAATAGAGGAGGAACGCTAATTGTATTGAACACATTAAAATGGCTTTTGTTTGCTTTTAGTCAGAAAACGTAAAGAAAACGTCACGCATACAGCAAGATAATAAAATGTCACTTCTGGTTAGGTGTAGGCTGTTCGCACAAATTCATACGAATTTGTAAAATGTGTACGATTTGACAAAAAACTGTATGAAATTGTACAAAATATGTGCTGAATCAGGGCAAAATCCATAATAACGTGCCCCTATTATGCCATTTCTACGCCTCCTAATATAGTTTCTGGAGTCTCCTACAATAGGTTTATTTGCATGCTTCTCAAAATATACTATTAATATTGCGTCATTTCCCAGTGATTCTCAAACGATTCGTTCAAAGCAGTTCTCTGTTTTTCAGTCTCTGTAAACCCCTCCCATCCGTGAGCCTGCTCAGCTCTGATTGGTCGGATTGTTACGGGTCTACTACATATAGCGTATCAGAAAAGATAGGCCTATTGCCATAGGACTGTATTTTGAACGCTCAATGGAAATATAAGCATATATGGGACCATACCTACAAGCGTTTTATGAATCCCACACTGAACTCCTCAAAATTAGAGTCTTTGTGGGCGGGATCAAGTTGTGTTATGCCCCGATGTGTAGCCATCACAGAAGTGGGATCCCAATAACTAACGACTCGTTTAGGCTGTATTCCTTTTTTTTTATTTTGGGAGACGGTAGCTTTATTTATCATGCACTTTTGGGTTTACAACTTTTCAGATCGTTTACATTCACATGCAATGGAAGGCAATATTGAAAATAGTATAATATTCAGAACCGACCTGCTCTTAAGAAACCGACTGCTATTGCATATCAGTGAGTGTGTATCAGAGCTGCGTTTTCACATGAGCGAAAAGAGCACAATGGAGCGAGAAGAATCTGAGAAAAAAACCAAACATAAACCGCTTGGCTGGTTAAAGCGGATGGATTTATAAGCAAATAGCTTTTTTTTCTTTTTGAATCCAGCCGTTATGGATCATTGACATCCATTTTAACCTCCGATAGGGCACTTATATCACAGTGCCGTCTGGGAGAATTGGACATGTGAAGACGTGAAATGAGAATCTCTGCTGAAGTCTGTGTGTAGCGTGACCATATAGTTGACGTCTACCTGGGTTCCTGACAGTGTGTTGCAGTTGCTATGTATGGTTGCCATGCAACAAGCTGATGGTAACTGTACCTTTTAGACTATAATCGTGCGGGATATGGCTCTCTTTAGTATTCGTCTCATTCAGAATATTTTCTATAGCAATATTTCTCTACATCCCCCATGCTGATAAGACCAGCAAAGCTCCTTTAGATGCTGGTGTGCTGGCCTCTTTATTAGCATGAAGGGTTAAATCAACCAACAATGAAAATGATGTAATTTACCGACCATGATGTTGTTCCGAACTCATATGTGGGACATGAAAGCAAATGGTGAATAAAATGTTCACCGCCAACTTAAAAGTGACCTAAGAATGGTCTAGATGAACAGATGAACATATATTTTTGGTCCATTTTGGCTCTACAGCGTCCTTCACCATTTACTTAAGCTTCTGTGTTGAAGAATGAAAGTCATATTTGGACACACATTCATCTGTCTCTTGCAAGATGTCAGGATGCCAGTATGGACAGGCTTCATATATATATATATAACGATGCGCTTTCTTCTAAGGACACGCTGTAATGATGAAATATGTATATATATATATGAGCATCAGACATGCTGTTACTTGTGTAATTGCGTTCCTGCCGTAGTTCTTCTCTCTTTCTCTCAGCACGCACTCTTTCATTAACACTTTTTGCTTGCGTCACATTCATGTGTGAACACTTTAATATGGCTCATGTGTCATTCACACCTCCAGCCTTCCAAACACATAAGGGTGTCACTTCAGCGCCAGGAGCTGATTTCTTTTTATTTATTAAAACTAAGAAGATTAATACTCTACACTAAAGGAAACTTTTCTCATGCGATGTTGTTATGTGATATAATCTTCTTCGATAAAACGATAACAAGAGTTCGATAAATGTACAGATGAAACAGCGAAACCGCATAGCGATAGAGTCGGAAGGCTTTTCAGTTTATGAATCACCATCATTTACAACAGATTTACCGTAAAAAATGAAAAAAATGCTTCGGGGTCACAAGAACATTCTGGGAAAAAGATTTATAGATGTGACACTGTATTATGTATTACACGTTAGTGATTGTTCATTTAGTCGGTGAGAACATTTTCAAAATGTATTTGGTCCATTTTGTACAAAAAGTTTGGATAGCACTGCGCTAGAAGATGAATGAAAGAAACTAGTGAAAGTTAAAAGTACGTTTTAAACGTAAAAGTTCTCATTTCTGAAATTCCGCAGGGACAAAAGTGCCCACAGCCAAAGAAACACCCATAAACACACACTCTCGTTCGCCCATACATTCCCCTGACATTCCATTGACCCGTGTTATACGCTGCGTTAGCGCTGAGCCGGCACTCTCTCCAGCAGTGATGGATGAGGTGGAGATAACAGAGCAAACCCTCCAATCATTTACCTGACAGTCACTCCACTCGCCCTGGGGTAAGGGCACCTTGCCAGGATCTCCTCTCTCAGCTCCTCCCTTGCTTCCCCCGAGTTCCTGTAGCTTCCCGCGTCGGTCCCTTTCACCCCGCCATCACCACAGGTGTAATTCTGAATCGCGTGAACAACACATTGCTCACCCCAGGCTCACGGCAACACTATCAGTCACACACGCTCACAGGATGTTGTCTCGTAAATACAGCCCCTAATGCTTCCTCTGTTAAACCTCTGCTGGTGAGCTTGAATTTGATGTAATCAACACTCAGGATATCCTAAATAATCGCTGCTTTAGAATCCTTTTTTTTATTACCCAGAATGCTTTGGGTGAACAAAACCATTTTAGATGGTGCTTTGACATTCATATGGAGAAGATAATAAATGAATGGAGAGTAAAGCTTCTTTCGGAAAACATGAAAACTCCAAATGGACCATATTTGCTTTCTTTTTTACATGTTTTGGAGTCAACAGTGAGAGTTTAAAGGCATGTGATGGAGATGTACTACTAATCACAGAACTTGCTTTACTGAAGAGATGGACCGCCCTAATTTTTAGGTCCCTTACTAAACCTAAGCTTCAGTGAGTGTACAAAAATGTGTATTTGTGACCAAAAACGCATAGATCGTGTTTTGACAAAGTAGTTGGACAAAGTAGGCTAGTCAGTGACGGAGATGCCTTTACGGACACATAAATATCTGTAGTTATGTCATGGATAGATCGATAACCTGGGGAATACATACACAAATATATATTTGTTCTGTTTACTGAATGCAATTTCAATTATTCATATAATTATTTGCAGGTGAAAGAATAGTGGTTATGGTCCTTCGTACGAATTCTTACAAATTTGCCACCTGGTAAACTACGTAAGATTTTTCACAAATCAAATGATTTAATACGAGGAAAAACTGAACTTGATTTACATGGGTCATTTACATCAGGCAGATCCTGGAACGCAATTTCAAGCGAGGCAGACCCACGGGAATGTGTTTGTGTGTCAGCCTGAAATGAACGTTTTGTACCGTGTCCAGCAATTGCTTACTGCGGCCTTGATCACGAAACATTAATGTTATATTCATTTTGTGCTGTGCTATGTATAGCTCATATCATGGCACATCCACAGCATAAAATAGAGCTCTTTTTGGCTCATGTACAGTGTGTACCTTGTGTGGGCTGATAAGAAACTGTTTTGCTCTTTGTTCTGATTGAGCTTTCTAGAAGCACAGTCGCTGTTTGATTAGGCTCCCTTCATCTGATGCAGACTGCTTAACACTGTTAAATCTCTCTGGGTAGTTAAGTGCGAGGTATTGGTTTAAAAAGTGCTCTTTCTCCTCTGAAAGGAGAGCACAATTATCACCCCACAATGGTGAACAATGTTTGTTCTAATAAGAGCCTGAGGTTTTTATGGAACGCTTGTTGGTGTCAACTGAATTTGTGGGCAATCCTAAAGGCACTTTCATTTTTCTGGTAATCCCGAAGACCTTGATTAGCTGATTCATGTTGGTTTATTAGGGTTAGAGCTAAACTTTAGAGGACAGTGACTCTTCAGGAGTGGGATTGGACACCCCAACCCTAAGCACCATTTGGGTAGTATTTAGGGCTGATCGGAATAACATTTTTGTCATTTTTCAGCAAAAACATTGCCCTCTGCCATAGTTCTAAAATCTCATAATCAACACATAAACTCTTCAGGAATTCCAACGATAAATGGAGTATTTAAAGGTGCTGTATGTGGGTTTTTTTTTGGCTTATTAAAGCATAAAAGTACAATATGTTCAGATATTTATGAAACATGCTACGTTTGGTTCATCTGCTGCCAGTTACTATACTTTGAATTGTGAGTTCGTGTCAGAATGTCTGTTTGTGTTCTGGTCTGTGTGATTACCAATTTGTTGTGCCAATTTACCCAATAGTTTTTCAATACCATGGGTTGCCAGTTGGCGGAAAACACAGCATATTACTGATAAGGAAGCTTGTCGCCTTCTATTGTCAATTGCGCTCATTGCTGTGTTCTCAATCTGGAAACCCACGTGAGCGTCAGGTCTGAGGACCACCTCTCTCCAAAATTTTGTCAGATTTAGACTGCAGTATTTATTACAAACTGTGATTCCGGTATGTTCTCATATATACATATTAAACAGATCAGCTTTAAAGTGGATTTCACTGCCAGTTGTTTTTAATCGCAGAATGTGCAGAACATCTACAGATTTTCCTCTTCTGTTCAGTCTAAAAGACATGTTCAAAGGTCAAAAAGATAAATGTGTTGGGACAAGCCAGCTACCAGTTGGTTGTACAGACAGCTGAAGCACTTGAAGTTGTTCTCGTCAAGAAGATCACAGTTAATTTCCTTTTCTCCATGGGCACGAAATCCCTTAAGCTTTCTAATTAGTAGAGCATGGGCGGAATGTAAATGTGCCGCTGCTGCTTGTGGTTTAATGATATAGTGGAGTCTGAGGAGTATTGTGTAGATAATGGCTCTACAGTCATCTGTTACCATTGCTCGCCCACTCTCAACAGCCTGTTGCCCGAGATACAGTCTTTCACTTTGTCTTCTCAATAGCGTTTTTCTTGACAATACATCATTTGGGAGAGTTTTAAAGCATTTCTAAAGTGTCTGTATTCAAGTGGCCCTGCTTTGTGTGTGTGTGCTGGCACTATAAAACTATCACAAAGTCAACTGAGGGAAAGTTCTTGTCATGGAGGTTACTCCAGGTGATTCAGCTGACAACTTACACACTTATTCATTAGATTATCAACCATTGTTAAATGTAGTGTCTTTCTTTTAAACACTTAACGCTTGTGTAGCTTTATTCTACCCTCAGAGTTCTTCCACTCACAGTTATTCAAGATTTGAAACTGTTGTTCTATCATGACAGGTGTTCACCTAAAAAAAAGTCTGCACCAGAGCGCGATTGCTGTGTTCACACCTGCCCAACAGGTTCACACCGAGGGTGGAAATGATTCGTTTCAATTGAACAAAACAAGACTGATTTGATTTCATCCTCAGTCTGATATAATGACATCATTATTCACATGGTGCTGCCAGAGGTTTCTTTTGACATCATCAGCCAATGAGCTGCTGCTCTGAGAGTAATTGCTTATCAGTTGCAGCACGCTTCAGAAAACCTCCACCTTCCCCAGCAACACTTGTCTAGATATTCTATAGGGCAGTTTCATGTATGTTATATGAATGTTATTTCAAATATGTTTTATGTGCAGCAGCAGTATTTCCTACATGCTCACAACTGCATGTTTAGGGATGTATTGGCAGCATATCGATACTTGTTTCCTGTGGCAGCGTAGCAGACCTGTTCTGCCAAGACCAAATACATTAACATTGCCATGTAGCAGTGTTGTCACGGTACCAAATTGTTTCTGCATTCAGTACCGATACCAGTTAAAATGCAAATTTTTTGTACTGATTTGATACTGAAGTACTTGGCCTTTTAACAACACTACCATGTAGTATATTATCGTGCTAAGCTCTCTGAGAGTTATCATGACAGAAATGCAGATATTTCACATGGATTTACTTTTAAAAGGAGATGTAACCTGGTTGTCAAATACATGTCAGAATTGAGCATCAAGCTTATGGTGGTTAGAGGAAATCTCTAGCATTAATTCTGATCATGGCTTGTCTTGAAGAACACAGACGGTTTAACGTTTGTCTCAGGAGACGTCTCACTGCAAATCACTGGAAGAACTTAGTTGAAAGGTAAATTTGATCAAAACAGCCATTAATCGGCTGTTGGTGAACATGTCAATCCAGCGATCAAAGACAACTGATTTTTAGCATAGTATTACAGGAATCTTGTAGGTTTTTCAAAGTTTATCTCAGACAACCAAATCATGAACAAAGTCTCACAGTGTGTGCTGGACTTGAAGCAATAATCATTGTAGCCAATTACAGACATGTCTGTTGAGCAAATGTATTGGGATAGTATTGGGAAATGCTGGTGTCATCACACACACACACACGAGTCAGCACTTTTGACTAAACTAAGCTCTAGCAACGACTCTGAACCTGATCTTAATCAAGTTACTAAGGTGGCAACCCCGTTGCATGAAGACGTACCAATCGCATTCCTTCCATACATGCTGTTGACACACTGGAGTCAGTTGACTACAGTGCATGAACCGCTCTGTGCTGAAGTCTTTCTTCAGTGTGCCCGAGAGAGGTTTTTCAGTACCAACAAAACTACAGTTTTCTCTCCCCAGCACAATCAGGGCAGCCCTCAAGAGCTCTCAAAGAGCAGCCTGACAGCACAGTCTAATGACTCGCCATTAACTAACTCTATTCCCATGAAACACATGCACTCTCCAGGTAACAGAGTGCTGCTGTGAGTGAGACTGGAGTCATGCTTAAAAGAAAAAAAAAAAGACTCAAGTTTGCTATCACAGGAGATCAAGCAGTTGCCTGGGGGATGCGCTTCTCCGTCCCTTCCTCATTTATTTATTTCTAAAATGGTATTTCACCCCCAACTTAATACACTCTCATGCAGTCTGTCCGTCCTCTCATCTCTCCTCACGCCTGTCCGTCACACACAGAGTGAAAGTGGTAGCGATGAATTATTCACCACCACTTGAACCCCACAGCCGCTCTCGTTCTCGCTTTTTCTGCAGCTTTAATTGGGTTTCAGAGGATAACAATGAGGACAATATCTCATTAATCAAACAAAGAGCCGTGGTTTTTAAAAAGCTCAGATGAATGAAGGACATGGAGGTGAGCATGGTAGGCTTCAGGGGAGAGAGGAGGTTAAACATTTATGATAGTTATGTCTAGCATCGGATTCGAACATTTGAAATATTGTTTCTTCTCCAAAAGGAATTAAAGCTAGTGAAATCTATTAGCAACTTAAATTAATAGCTCACTTCCAGAATAAAAATGTCCTGATGCTCAACCCCATGTCATTCAAGAGGTTCATATGTTTCTTTCTTCAGTCAGAATTAACGTTTTTGAGAAAAACTTTCCAGGAATTCTCTCCAAATGAGTTGAAGGTCCAAACTGCAGTTTCGGTGCACCTTCAAAGGGCTTTCCCTTTTCAAAGACAGGAAATACTTTTAAAATGAATCCATAATACAAATATACTGCAGTATGGGTAGCATATTGTTTTTCATCCCATTGCGCTGCTTTTCCATTGTTTTTCTGTGTAAACATATTCAAATTCTGTCATCTAGGCACCTAGGCTAACGCTTTTTCAGAAGTATACAACACAGACGTAATTTGTTATATTTGATTGCATTGTCATACGTCACAAAGTGTTAAAACGATTAAAAATGCGACAGAAGTGTACCTTGTGTTCTCAGTGTTGCCACAAGGGGCGCTCAAATGCACGTTATTTAAGCTATTTATTAGCCAACTGCTAATAAATAGTTAGCTAAGCTAACTATTAGTTAGCATTGCCATGAGATTAGGCTAATAAAATCCTTTGCTGTACTCCTGCCTGTGCAGAATCATGCACTAAAAGCCAAGTTTAAATGGTCATGACATAAGTATAAATTAGTATGAATGTGTTCTAGTTAGTTTGTACTGAGGTGACTTGAAGTAGAAGTACAAGATGTAATCAGCAAAAGCAGTAGACATTTATAGCTCCTTTTTAAAGACATGTATAGTAGTGCTAAAGGAAAAGTAGAAACATTGTGTAGCTAGTTAGAGATGTTCTTTCACTCGAACACTTCGAAGACCAAGATATTCATCTTGACTACGATTGCGGCGATGTTCATCTTGGCCGGGGCACACACAAAGTCAGCATCTGGCCAGCCTGAAGGCTTTAAAAAAAAAAAAGAAGTACGTCATATCTTATCGCCGACATATAAATATAACCGCATGAGCTGCAGGGCAGCGGTCATACTCCGCATGTATGACTGGCTTGATAAGGATCTTTGCGTGTCCCCGGCGAGGCAGCGGCTGGGCTGGAGATGCAGGGAGCTGAACAGATGCCCGGGGCCTGTTCTGTTCACGCAGATAAGCAGCTGTCACAGCTGTCATACACTCCACAACTTATGATAGCGCTTCCTGCATCAGGCGGAGCATGACCCCGCTCGCGAGTGCAAGGCCGCGGTGTGTTTCTGCTGACATCTGCTAGGGTCTGAAACTCATTCCTGCGGAGGACCGAGGGCTCCGCTTAATCTTGCGCTGCTTTGATCTGATTTATTTCCGCTCGATATTTTGGCAGTTAACAGAAGGGGACAGTTGGGCGAACGTTAAAAAAGTGCGCGTATAAATCTGAAAGTCAGATATAACGTAATGCGACGTTGGAAGTGTGCGTGAAATCGAATGAATAATTAAAGCTGCAGTCCGTAGGTTTTGGCTCTTTGTCGCCATCTATGTTCGACCGCAGCTTTAATTCGTCAATGAAAGAAACGCTGGTTTTGGTGAGTTGAGTATGACTGTTTTGTGTCTGTGCCTCTAGTACAGGATTGGTCAGCTGTACATGATCAGCAAGCACAGCCATGAGCAGAGCGAGAGAGGAGAGGGAGTGGAGGTGGTGCAGAACGAGCCCTACGAAGACCCCAACTACGGCCCGGGACAGTTCACTGAGAAACGCATTTATCTCAACAAGTGAGTGGCTAAATACTTCTGCAGATTCTCTCGGTGTGTCAGTTCAAAGTGTTTGAGGCACTACTAACAGTATTATCAATATATTTTTATTGGTGTTCAATTACTAACGACGAGTCTTAATAGCGGTGTTAAAATTGTTGTCAAAACTGCTAGTTTTTTAGGATTCAGACAGTTCAAAAGAACTGCATTTAATTGTTTGGAAACGATACAAATATCTTCACTGCCACTTTTGATTCATTTTAATGCATCTTTGCTGAATAAAAGCGTGCATAATTATTTTTTTTTTTATTTTAATCCAAACTTTTGAAAGGTAGCGTATAATGGTCTAAACTGTTTTCTACTTTTCTTGAGCACCAAATTAAAATTTGAACATTAAGATTTCTTAAGGATCATGTGACACTGAAGATTGGAGTAATAATTTTTAAAAAATCAGGTTTGTATCACAGAAATAAATTACAATTAAAAATATTTTACAATATTACTGTTTTTACGGTATTCTTTTATTAAATAAATGTGGCCTCTGTGAGCATAAGGGATATCTTTTTAAGCTAAATATAGCCCGTTTCTTGTGTAATTATTATGTGCGTAATTATTCAGCCATTATTCAACATGAATGTGTTAGCATCAGAAATTTATTTAAATGTACAATTAATAATACGATAGCCTCTGTTGCTCAATGTGGCTCAAAGCCTACCATACATCATCTTGAAATAAAGCTTCTAACATTTCACTTTTTCGGATCTTAGATTTTCTCACCGTTTAACCTTTAGCCAAATCTGGCCTTTCTTTAATTTTCTCTTTCTGTGTGCTATCTGCAGATCTCCCTCTTTTCACCGGTCTTTTCAGCCTCTTTTCTAAATGTTTTATAGTACATTGACATTGAGCCTCAGCCGGGGTCAGCGCAGTCCACCGGAGATCTTCAATTCATTCTCACTAAGAGAGCAGTCTCCGAGCTGCTGCTGGTTTAACAAGAATAAGCAAGGGCATGACTAGAGACCCAAACACTTTCCCAAAAATAGCCAGCAAATGGGTTCAGGACACCGTCCCCCAAGACGCCGCTCATTCTGGCCACTGATAAATCAATCGCTCACGCAGATGTGTTTTTGGAGAGAGGCTTTATTGAACCGAGACATCAGTCCCCCAGGACCAGGCTTGATTAAACTGTTCTTCCGCGGGTCATGATTGGCTGAGAGGTGGTCATGACGTCACTGACCACCAGTTTAGACCGTGGCCAACAGAAATGATTTTAACAAATTGTCTTTTGAATCTTTGACGCTTGGTCATTTTCACCAATAATCAATGCATTCAGAGCAGTTGTCCTGCTTTGTGGATCAAAAAGTCTTTTCAGCTATATATATATATATATATAATTATATATATGTAATACAAATATTAGATGAAGAACTTTATTAAAATAGAAATGTTGCTTGGCAACTAACTGAAATAAGTATAATTTGAAATAAGTAAAGGCTATGTATATTCATATATGTGTGTGTGTGTGTCTGTATAATAAATTATATATAATTCAGCACATTTGCAAAACCAAATAACTTTAATAAAAAAAAAACTTTAATTGTAATAAAAAGACTATGTGTATTTATATGTGTATATACTGTATATATCTAGGTGTGTATAATAAATTGTGTGTGTGTGTGTGTGTGTGTATGAAGAGTTTGATAACAAAAACAAATAACTTTTCAACAGTTTTTAATCTTTTTCAAAAATCATATATCAAACTGCAGCTGGGTTATTTTGACTAGGCTAAAAAAAATAACTAAAAACACCTAACTAACACAATAAAAACATGATAACGCAATAAAAAACATAATTTTTGAAAATGAAAATATATTTTGTAAATATATAAGACTTATAAAAATCACAGGGGTAAAATAAAGTGTGTTATAGTTTTAAAAAAAAAAACAAAAAAACGCAGAAAGCCTATACCAAATGATTATAACCTACTTTAAATTAAAATCAAAGCTGAAAAGAAAAAATAAATGCTTATTCAAAATATGGATAAATACAATAATATTATATCAATAATAAAAATTGCAATAGCTTCTTTACTTTTCTACTTTTGTACATAACCAGCTAAATACTTTTTCTTTTTTTTTTAATCAGATTTTTAAACAGTGTCTTAAATGCAGGTCGTATGTAAACAGATCTGTTTTTTGTTTTTTCTCCTGTTCAGACTGCAGTCACTTTTGCTAGCACGTCCACACCAGTTGTCATAGTAACGAGGCAAACTTGCGTAGGTTCACCATGCGTGAGACTTTAACAATGCATGTTTCGCCCCTGATTGTTGTTCTTTACAGTAAAGTATACAAATCTGAATTTGCTGCAGACAGCGGCGTAAGGAACCGAAACGAAAAAGATACGGACCCGTGAAAAGAGCGTTGACTATTCAAGGGACTATTCAAGAGGACTGAAAGACTGAAACACGTTTCCAAAAATCGGATATCGCACCATTCCTGAAATTGGTTTTGATCGGGCAAACAAAAAAACCCCACAAAAACCCAAAACCAAAAAGCACGAAACAAAAAAAAGGACGCAAATTAAAACGAAAGAACAGAAATCCAAGCAAAAGGACACTGTTTGTGTAAACATAGCCTACAATAAAAGAAGCCAGATATTTAAAAGTGTGTTTTCAATTATGCAGACCCATTAAAAACAAGCTTCTAACCTTTGACCCGGTGTCTGAGTCTCAGACTAAATTTACCAGGAACGCTTAAGTAGCTCACCATTTCAACACTTATGAGTGCCTGCAGATTCACGAGGGTTACGAGCTGCTTCCAGTACTTTCTTACCAGCCAAAACAAGCATCCTTTTCATACAGTAGGATGACTACAGTAGCGGTCGCAACGAACGGATTGGAACGAATTCGCCCTCCAAACCCCAAATCGGCGCGAAACTCTAGATGACAAACTAGAGGGGATAACAGACGTGGTGAGGAGGAGTAGTCAAAGCGGAGCGTACACGAGAACAAAAAAGAAGGAACAGAGAAAATAAGAGAGCGTGTGGGGAGCTTGAGATGTGCGTGGGACGGGAGACGGCTGAGCTCGCGCTTTTATAGCACGTGTATAATTCGAGATTTGGCTGTGGGAAGCTGTACCTGCCTTTTCGCCCACGGGCCACCTGCTTTCGCGCTCGCGCGTGCCATGCCGCTTACGCAAGCTGTGGCCGTCGCCCCGGGACCCGATCTAGAACGCCGGCGTCTTTTTGATTCGCCTCAGACCGAAACTGATGAAAAATGGATGGGTTCGGGCGTCCGGGAAGAGTTGCACGATGCAATCGGGTTTCTCGTAGGCTCGTTTCTGAAAAAATCCATTTGCATTTTAAAAGCCCTCAGGGCGAGGTTTGCGTCCCTCAGGTTTGCATCGCAGATGTGCAGAGTCATGCGCCAGCGAAATGTGCAAGGCCTGCATAAAACCTCCCTTTATTCCCGCTGCTCAGGCTTTTAGGACTGGCACCCGTCCCAGTTCCATCCGCTCTGCATCTGGTTTATTTAGGACGCGACTGCAGAAGGGCGTGAGAAGAGCTCGCCGCGTCAAGACGAAAATGCATCGCGCTTCCCCGACACCTCATTGATTTCGTTGCTTTGTCGGATGCGTGTACCCAGCGGCGATGCGATTTTTGCATCGTTGTGTTTTACAAGGACTGGTTGACCCCGAAAACTTTTACCTTTTTTATTATAGCAGTCGTGGGCTTAGATACGAGTTTTGGGGCGAGGGTCATCGGTGAATACTGACGTCAATTTCGTCAGACTTTTCTGATGCTTTGCTTTTTTGGCACTTGATAGCTCCTGGTGGTTTTATGGCATGTGCTGAAAAGTCTTTTGTGTTGAGATTTGGACTGACATGAGGGTGAATAAATAATGACAGAATTTTCATTTTAGTGAATGAGAGCCACTGATTATTTAGACGCGGCACAAAAGATGTTGAACAATCGCGCCTGCCATTACGTTTGAAAATAGCAACACTCCTACTCAAAAATGAATCAGCTGAAGGTTCTTAACACCAATGTACTTTTCCATTTTATTTATTTAGGGACAAGCACATAACTTGCTGAAACCCTGTTAGAATGCAAGTGTGTTTTTTTTGTACTCTTTTGGCTGTAAAAACAAAATGTAAAGTGAAGAGACATCACGAATTAATCCCAAACGCACCCTATTAAAAATCTATTACGTCTCTATTCTAAATAAATGCATTGGGTTTATTTCTTTCTCTAATGTCTCATGGGAACCTTCAAGATCCTTTAGTTTTGTCAGATCTGAAAGGTATATTTGAAGGTATTTTTTAATAGTTACAATACATTCCTGTGAATTTTCACCATCATTGCTCCGGTCTTCAGAGTCACATGATCCTTCAGAAATCATCACACTATGCTGATTTGAAGCTCAAGAAACATTTGAAATGATTAATATAAAAAATAGTTGTGTTGCTTTTAATATTTTTGTGGAAAATGTCAACTTTTTTTAATACAGATACCTTTGTAACGTTGTATCGATTTAATGCATTCTCGCTATTAAAGAAAAGCAAAACATTTGAACCCCGTGCGACAGATTCACTCCAAAACAAGGCATTAGTATACTAATCACCGAGGATGGAGGACGTGACTGATATACAGTCAAACTCACATTCGCAGTCGTCTGTCAGGACTCTGACTGACTGAAGAACGTTTCTGCAGCTGCTCTTAAAGAGAATGAGTTTTGGCAGCGATCAAGGAAACCTGATCTCAGATGAGAATGAAAGAGCATCTTCCTCCCCGAGCGGCCGTCAGCGCTTTCTCGCCGCAGCTATTAGTCTGTCATTACTACTGTTATTACAGCCGGGGGGACGGGGCGATTGGCACTCTACACTTTCTTCTCAATACTTCTCCTTCCTTTTTGGTCTCTTTCAGCAAGCTTCCCAGCTGGGCCAAAGCTGTGGTGCCCAAAATCTTCTATGTGACGGAGAAAGCGTGGAATTATTATCCCTACACCATTACCGGTAACTACACACCTTTTGACTTGCAGGCGTGCAGTGCCTTTGTAATTGCTTAAAGAAATGGTTCACCTAGAAATAAAAAAGGCAGAATATGTGCTCGCCCTCAAGCCTTGAAATATGTAGATGAGTTTGTTTACAGATTTGAGGAAACGTAGCACTTGCTCACCAATGGATCCTCTGCCGTGAATGGGTGCCAATATTTTTGACCAATAGATTGGACGGATGTTTTTGTATGTATTTGTTTCTTTAAGCAGTGCTCGATCGGTGTATATTTCTCTCCTGAATCAGACGAATGACCTTTTTACTCAAAAAAGCAGTATTTTAGCCAAAAATAGAATTAAAAATGCCGTATTAAGGCTGTTGTTTGGTACAAACATGCAGCTTTTCACTTCTCAAGACGTTAACTGATGGAGTCATGTGGGTTACTTATCGTGATGTTTTTATCCGTTCTGACGGCACCCATTCACTGCAGAGCATCCATTGATGAATGCTACATTTCTACAGATCTGTTCATGTCGAAATATCTGTGGGTTGGTTTTAATCAAGCAGCAAGATTTTCTTCATATTATTGCTTTGTCGTGACAATATATCATGACCGTAGAAAAAGACATTCCACTTTAGGTTCGTTGTACGTTAGACAGGATAACAGTTTATTTGTTGTTTTCTCTACAAAGAAGACACGGAAATAGAAATAGTGCGTCTAATGCTTAAAATGGTAACAGGACACCAAAGTGTACTCTATTTTTAGAAAGTGCCTGTTCAATGCTTCTATGAATAGGTTTGATAGGCTTTAAACAATAAGTCACTTGTTCTTTATCAAATGCCGAGTGTTTTTTTTTGGTTAGTCTCAGCTCACTGTAGAATATCTATGTTACCGTAAGGAATACCTATTCCGTAAGGATGTTACTTGGACAGTATGTACAGTACTGAATCTTAAATGTGACAAATGCCATTCGTCAGGAGCTTCTTTTTGACGTGCTGAATCGCAGCAATCGAGCAAATGCCTTGGAAATGACACCAAATCAAAGGGAATGCTTGAACACACACACACACACACAACAGAAAGAACTTCAATTCACTGAAGAACTGGAGGTCTTTCTGTGATTGAATGTTTGATGGCTTCAAGACTGCCATGCGCTTATTGCCATGACCTTTAACACGAAGCCTCTCTCTGTTTCTCTTTGCGTCTCTCTTCCCATCATCTTCTCGACCCATCTCCTCCCTCGCCGCCGGCTCAGAGTATACAGTGAGTATGGCTGCTGCTTCTTTTATTTATTTGAGTTCTTGAAACTCAAAACCAAAATGTCAATGCCAATAATATGCTAATAAACACGCTCTCTTCATTAAAACATCACATTTTAATAGACAGTATTCAGTTAGAAGAGCCGGTACATTGTCCTACCGAGACCGTAGAAGGACGTTTTTCAAGCATCAGCTAAATACTGAAGTACCTTTGGCATTTATAATAGCTCGTGCTCTTGGTTGATTGTTTTTATGATTATTAGAGGCGTAGCGGTTCAGTGCTTCTAATGTTTAACACAGACATACACTCTGATCTCCCACAATGCACTGCTCTCTGCTTGACATTAACTGAACTGTGAATGCTGGGTCATTAATGTATGTTTATGTGTGTTTTGGTAGCCATGAAACATACTTTACTTCATACTGTAGTACACAAATAATCCCATATAACCATTTAAAAGATTTTTGAATAATAAACTTTTTTTTTTTACTTAATAATCATTTTTCTTTTTTTTTTTAAATGAACACTTTTATTCAGCAAGGACACATTTAATTTCACATTTATACAAGATTTCGGTTTCTAATGAATGCTGTTCTTTTAACCATTCTATTCATCAAAGAATGAAAAAAAAAAGTCATCTTTATTAGAAAGATTTCTGAAGGATCGTGTGCCAGTTCAGATTTACATCACAGTAATAAACGTTTTATTTTTTTCAAAAAGAAAACAGTTGTTTTAAACTACAATAACTGTAATAATGTAATCATTTTAAACGGTAATGACTTCTTAATATTACTGTATTTCACTGCATTTTGACTTGCTGAAATCGAATCCGGTGCTGAGCCGAGTCTCCTGTGTTTCACACGAAAAGCTCCATATTTTACAACGTGGCGCTCTTTTAATCGCTCTCTTTCTATTTCAGTTATCTTGTCTGTGTAGTTCACATCAAGCTCACTAGGATCTGACTCCTCTTAACCACCAACCATGTTGTCATGTTATCCCAGAATGCACCGTGCTTGTTTTCCCTTGCTGTGCTGCAATATAATTAGAGTGTATTGGAAAAGCAGGCGGACCAGGTGTCTTCGAGCTCCTTGGAGACCATATTAGGTTTCGTGGAAAACCTTGTGCTTATTCGAAAGAGCAATATACATTTTAACACCTCAGGACTCCTCTGAGCCTTATGAATATATTGAAGGTCTAAAGTATTGGTACCTTAGGGGCTATTTACATTAAAAAATACCAGGCGTGGAATGAAAAAGCGTGTTTTTGAAAATTTTGAAGACTTTTAATTTGCTCTGTGTCAGAAGATGTGAGATCAGATCTATGTCTGTCTAGCGTGTGTTTAAATTGCAATAATAATGAAAAGATCAGCGTACTGGGACTTAAGGTCCTTGTACACAGAGTTCTTTTCAGATTTTCCTTTCTTATCAAAACTCATAAAATGAAAACCGATCCGTATTTTGCACGAGTAAATGACTTTTTCATGTAACTAGTAAAGTAAAACATTACTGTTAAATTTTGAGACAGAGGTTCTTCCTTCAGCCTGAGGCTTAATAATGTGAATTTCAAGATTAGGTATCTAAATATTAAAAATGTTTTTATCATCATTATTATTATTATTATTACTATTATTATAGGTTCAAGATTAGGTATCCGAGTCGCATTTAAAATTTCCATCCACTCCGATCAAACACATTAAGTTTATTAGTTTATGTTAAAAGTGCGTTCAGTCCAAATGGATGGAAATTTTAGACGCAATTCAGATGCATAAATCTCAAGTGAATGTCGCTGAGAATAAAATGCATACTGATGAAAGTCAGCAGCAGCACATGACGCGTCGGTTTAAATGAGCGGCGGAGATGGGTGGAGGATTAAGGTTTAGCTTAATCTGGCCGACAGTCGGTGCATCTTGGAGTGGCTCTGCGTGCCGTATCTGTACCTAGAGATGAATGAGAGAGCTCTTCATCCGAATACCATTATCATAATCAACCATATGCCAGGAACAACGGGATACAAACCGCTCAAATGAGAGCTGGGGAAAGACGAGAAAAGCCCCAAGGATGTGAAAAATAAGCACAAAATGGCAACAGCTACAGTTTGTGACAGTCACTACCTAAACGCCACTGAAATACGCTCATTTATCGGCTGATTGATTATGGAGACAATATATTTTTATAAATACATGTCCTAGGTAAGGCTTTTTCGCAGTCAACGTATCAAACTTTCATTTTATCCGACGCTAATTTAATCGAGTCCCGCATTAGAGCTCAGAAGGTACAGATCACGAGCAGCGTGAGTAGTTCGTTCCCAATTTTCCATCTTTTTCCAAATTTCTATTATGCTTTTCGTTCGAGATCAAAGCTGCGCGTCGTTTCGGAGCTAGCCGGTTTGGTTCATGCCTTACAAGAATCCTTTGAAATCTCTGTGGAGAAAATGAATGGGGAAAAACACTGCTGGCACCCAGGCTGCAGAAAATGTGGGTGTTCACTGCTCTGGACTGCCAAAACAGACGCTTCCCGTATATCCGCTCGATGCTAATTTCAATTCATTTGGATTACATCCATAGTACAGATATGTAAGGGGCGAATATGCTTCTCGTTCTGTGAGCCGTTATTATTGGAGTCTCGGTGAAGTGCATACAGTTCCGTACAATTAAGTTCACTTCTTTTTCACTACGTATTTGCCCCGTTAAAAAAGTTCAGTATAACACATCGTCTTGTTTTTTGCCAGTAGCGTAAAATTTACTTCTACTCCGAAAGAGGCTATTAGAAACCATTTGGGCGAAGTGATACGAACAGCCAAAGAGCTGCCTGGAACTTCATTCTCCGCTCAGTTCCCTTCGTCAGCCAATCAGCTTCGAGCTTTCAGCGGCCCCGTAGTGTACTACTTTTAAACGATGCGTAGTTGGTAAACAGCGATTAAGGTTTTGAAACCGAGTCGTAACTCAACGGCGCCTTGCGGGTTTGATCTGCCCTTCTTCTCTTCTCCTCGATCTCTTGCCCTTCCCCCAGTGCTCCAGCGTTTCCTCCAGTATTACGTAACTCAGCCTTTATTGATCTCCATAGCGATTGCGGGAGCAGTGCTTAATCTAATCAGGCAGCAGCGTGTTGGGTCTCGGAGGGGCTACAGCTTCAGGACGTGTGGGGAGGAGAGAGGAGGAGGACAGGGGGGCTGTAAATCCAGCCAGGCAGAAAAAGAGCTCATCATTACAGCAGAACGCCAGGCTCATAAAACACAATCACACTGAAGCGCATTGCCCTGCAGTGCAGCAGATCCACTGAGAGCATGCAGGCAGCGTGTTCATGAACGAGGCTTTGACCCTTCTTGATAGATCTCTAAAATTAGTTACCGGACTAAACAGAATTAAGCATTCAACGGGGTTATTTTTCCCTAATCGTCTGTTGATATGCAATATTCATTATAGGTAATGGAGTATTTACATACTTGGGCCCGGTTAGATAGACTAAGACAGGATTAGGCCATTTAATTACAAACATGCCTTAGAAAAAAACATTACTGGTGCGCATCTTAAGACAAGACAAGACAATTGAGACGATATTTTAAGGTCGCTCCATGATTGAAAATGATCAGATTCACATTTCAGTCTAGGACCAGGCTTAAGCCTCGTCCGTAAAGGAACGGTTCATTGAAAAGTGAGCATTCACATCACTTGTGTTCTCTGCAGTGAATGGGCGCCGTCAGGATGAGAGTCTAAAGGGCTGATGAAAGCGTCACAATAATCCGCACCACTCCGGTCCATCACAAAAAGACACCATCATCAAGTTGGTTTTTTTAACATCAAACCTTCTGGCCAAAGCACGAATCCTCCCTCCATAATATTGCTTTCTGCAGTTCTCCTCTGAAGAAAGAAAAAAAAAAAAAAGTTCTTTCGGGAGAAAAATATGCACAGATCAAGCACTGGTTATGAGCAAAAACTATTTTAAAGAAATACGTTGGTGGATTTTGATGAGAGAACAATAGGGATGGACTTTTTCGCTGGAGGAAGAGTTTTTATGGACTTCTTATGGATGTGAGAAACAATTTAAAGTTGAAAATGTGTTGACGGATTTGTTTCTCACAAACACACAAAGCTTCACTTCACAAGACATCTATCGACGGACTGGAGTGGTGCGGTGCGCTCTTTTATTTGCGTTTATTTGGACTCTCGTATCGACGGCACCCACAGGATCCAGTGGTGAGCAAAAGATGTAGTGCTAAATGAAGACAAGTATTATATTATGTGGTTGTCAAAAAGTTGTTAGTGCATTAAGTTGATTGTCCTTAATGTGATTGTTTCCTCTGCAGTGTGAATTCAGAGAAATTACTTAATATGTCCACGCACAAAAAAAAACAAAAAAACTGCTGAATGTTTTCACACAAATACATTGTTTTTAAGAATCCAAAGACTTCTCAGGGTGGCTGTTTTTTCCTAATATAACTCATTTGACACGTTTAACCTTTTTCTCTTCTGTAGTGCTCTTTCCTGCCAAAGTTCTCCATCCACGTTGAGACAAAGTACGAAGACAACAAAGGCATCAATGACAACGTACGTATACCGGATGCAATGATTACATCTTTTCTCATTTTAGTATTTCATCTAAATCCTTTCTGTGAAGCGAAACTTGTTGAGAGGAGCGACGGACAAAGCTAACAAGAAAGCCTGGTACGGTCTCAGAAACGGTTTGTAGCATCTCTAGATTTAACGTGCTTATAAAACCTCATGGAGATGTGGGTCTCTCCGTGTTTATTTATTGCTTTGATTAAACATTCATTCATTATTAAAGGGATAGTTCTGAGATTTCTCCCTCTGGCCATCCAAGAACTATGGGTTTGGTTTTTTTTATGGGAGCAGATTGGAGAAATTTATCACTGCAGTAAATGGGTGCCGTCGGAATGAGAGTCCAAACAACGGATGAAAGCATCGCAATACATATACATTAATGATAAACATTTTCTGAGGAACATTCCGTTTCGTGCAAAGAAAGTACCTGATGAATCCCAGGATCTGAGCTCTTATCGCTATTATTTACTGGAATGTTTTCAGAGGCTTTGACTTCCTTAACACTGTGTAAATCTAAGCGGAAAAAAACCACTAGCCAAAAACCGCTTGTGATTTCAGATGGGATTTGTCCTGGAGAGAGATTCCGGGTTGAGCTTGACTCTTTAATAATGCTGGCCTGCCGTCGGTCTGGAGAGCTTACATGTATCAGGATTGTTCCAGACGGCTCTGTCTGAGCCAGTGCTGTCTGTGCTGTCCCGAGCTTCACACATGCTCGCTCGCTTAGAAAGAATTTCGCTTTGTTTTATTCCTTTGCTCTTGGCATCGAGTAACACTTTTATCCTCTGCCCCCAAATGAGAGCATTTTAAAGATCACTCACTGCAGGCGCGTAGTTCTTCCTCTTCTGTGATCAGTTTGAAAAACGTGTGTGCGCGCTTGTGTGTGTGTGTGTGTGGGTTCGTTTGAAGATCCAACATTTACAAATGATTTGCTTGAACTCAAAATGATTAAATGTACTTCAGAGAGGGAGAGAAATCAGTTGGGAAGGGATGAAGTAGCGACAACAAGCACAGTAGAGTGTTATGCATCTTGGAATATGAGATGCTGCATTTTCGTACTGTAATGGCGTACTGGAAACAAGACAATGAAATGATTGATAGCAGACAAGGCGAGCGAATGAAATATGAATGCGCTTGTGACACTGTGAAGGAGAGGTGTTGGAGCCAGGTAGCATCTGTTGGGAGTTTGTGGGGTGCTGGTTGGTTCGCCTCAGGGCTATTTCTGCATCTGCAGGTGAGAAATAACGGAACACGTTGCATTCTTTCACCATCCGTGTTTCACACTCGGTTGAGATGCCAACACTTCTTTAGTAACGGCTGCTGATGAGCAGAAAACCCATCTCGCTCCAGCGGCCGTGTGCTGTTGATTTGCCCTGTCCGTGGTGCTGAAATCAAGACCTATCACCCGCGCAACGTTAACAGGGCATCTTGTAAATATGTTTAAGCATCATTACATTTAAGTAATCAAGATAAATTAATTGTTCAGTACACATATTTTTAACTGTAGAGCTTTCTAAAGCAGGTTCTCCTGCTGCATTTCTTTGTATCTTGCACCATTAATCCTTGTATTTTAACAAGAAGCCCAGTTCCCACTGCGGAGATGAACCCTGGTGTTTCTGAGGTGTGACCAGGGTTACATTTGCTTTATATCACTTTGAATTTCAGCTAAAAGACTTTTCGGTTTTTATTTGACCAAAATATCTTTTCCCACATCACAGATGGATCGCCGTTATGCCTTTTGACCTGCTGTAAAGGTGGTTATTTTAAAGTAATGGCTCCTGTACAAGCCCTGTGCTATTGATGCAGGTGGTTGCAGGATGGGGGGTGATTTTAACCAAAAAAAAAAGAACATTATTACATTTTGATGAGATTATAAAGACATTTTTATTTATTTGGATTACTGTGCGCCAATGTATTTTGTGCGCTGTAAAACCAGAAACATGCATTAATAAAGTAAAGTGCTTCGGTTCATTCTTACTTTTATTTCCAAATGGAGCTGTGGCAGAGAATTCATAATTCATTCCATTGTTTTAACATGCAATAGAAGGAAGCCTTTAAAATCATTATGATCCATTATGATTTTGCAGTTTCTCATGCATGACACAGCATTCAGAGTTAATGTGTGTGTGTGTGTGTGTGTGTGTGTGTGTGTGTGTGTGTGTGTGTGTGTATCAAGACCTAGGGATTTCTCATTCCTAAAAGCAAAACAGAAAACAGAAAAAGTGTCCATTTAAAATGAAAGCAATGGAAGGTCCTTATATTTAGCGAGCTCAAGCATGAAAATATTTATTTTGTAACTACATCTTATTCTTTTTTTTTTTTTTTCATTAATAATGTTGCATGAAAAAACAAGATCGTTGAGTATTATTTGTAGTCCTAGTATTTTGGAATGAGGAAACATACAAGGTCTCAAGACATTTCTTTTGAAATGTGTCATTTATTTTAACCTGACAGTGTATTTGGACGCTTGCACACCTGCTCACTGACTAAATGTTGTCAAATGAATGCACGAGTGGCAGTGACATTTGATGACAGGGTCTTGCCGGCGTTTCCTATTGCAAGGTGTTTAGTGTGCTTCAGGTGTGAACTTTATGCAGGCCAGTCAAGTTATTCTACACCAGACTCATTCTTCATGGACCTTTCATGTACCTCTGCAGGTACAAGGGGCAGCACTTTGCTGTCTTCAGCCGTCTTGAACCCACCTCCTCGCTTGTCTCTTGTCTTTTTGCACCTGTAGAACTCCGTCTGCATCTGTAAGAGGAGAAAACACGAATCCTTGATCTGTATTCCGCCTCCTCGTTGGCGTGAGAGGCTGTTTCTGATGTTTTCCCTACATTTCAGCCATGTTGGCCGCTTTGAAGTTTAAACGCCGCACTCCAGCATGCATTAGTCTGCGTTGCAGCCGGAGTCTACTTTAGTGTTGCTTATCACCACCGTTGGGATTTAGAGTTGGTTCTTGTGTTTTGTTCTTCGACTTTGATAAACAACCTTGTCTGAGTTCCATTCTTTGACTCCACATCTCAGAAATTAAGGCCGATTTTATTTATTAGAGTCAAGTTTTCCTTTCCGCCCCTCCATTTCTCTTGATAAGATCCAACGTATTTTATTTGATTAAATATTCAGCTACTTTGTCATGTCATCCCCTTTTATTCTTTATTTTACGGTTTCTACCCATCCTTGCTCTCACAGCTAGTGCACTCTCCTTTATGTCTACATTTTAAGATAAAGAGGTTCTATACATTTCTCTCCATTTCTCTCCATGTCACCCCTGAAGCTTACTGTCAGTTGGATATGAAAAGAATTACAATGTAATTGGCAAACCCGCACAGGTGGCAGACAACAGGAGAGCCGTTCTCTCACCTGAAAGCACCTGATCCTTTGAAGCGGAGCGCTCTCACCCATTAAAGTCTTTGTTAGGCTGCAAGCACTCGGATGAGTGGCAGCTTATGCAATACGCGCACGCTGGCATTGACTCGCGCGAGGACCGAGAGCTCCTTCTTGTGGACAGCATGGAGCCTGCCGCTGTAGTAGTGTTGGAGTCTTCTGAGAGTTGAGGACGATTTACCCACAACAGAAAGACTTAGACTTAGTCATATCCTGGTGACAAATGAACAATCTTGAGCTCATGCTGAGAGTGCTTTTCTGCAAATAAGCAACCCGGAAATTGATGATTTGTGATGGTGACAAAGTTGAGCAGCTACTGTGGTTCAACACCCACCATAAGGATAAAAAGAGTCATGTCTGGTTGATGGAAAATGACAAACAACAGTTTACTTGATTCAACGTGAAGTTCAGACACTCAATCATTAGTGCATTAGTCTGGGAACTTGTAAAGCATGACTTACTTTCTTGGCGAATTGTTTAAAACATGTTGTTCAGTTTTGTGTGCAGTATATATCAAACTCTTGTGTGTGAGACTAACTAGTAAACAACAATACAACAACTTTGTGACGAGGGATTAATCTAGGGTTGTCCAGTCCTGCTGCTGAAGGGTCACTGTCCTGCAGACATTAGCTCCAGCCCTAATTAAATACACCTGGACCAGCTAATCAAGGTCTATCTGGATTACTACAAACTTCCAGCCAATGTATTGGAGCAGACTGGAGATACACTATCTTGGATATTAACCCTTCAGGAGCGAATTGGACACCCCTGATTTAAAGGGATAGGTGAATGTGGAAGCTGCTTTGTTGTCTATGCAGGGGCAGAACACTCTCAGATTTCATCAAAAATATCTTAATTTGTGTTCCAAAGATGAAAAAATGTCACGAAGGTAAGCAGTTATTGACTGAATTTTCATTTTTGGATGAATGATCCCTTTATTCACTTAAGTCTACTACTGCAATGAGCCACAACCGACAACATTTTCTTTTAGTTGTTAGCTTGATTTTCACCATAATTTATCATTCCCCTCCCCCTCCCCATATCAGTGTGAACTGAAAACCAATATTTGTGTGAACGACAGAAAATTGTCACATCACATCTGGTTAAAACTAATTTGGAGCTTAAGTGCATCCTGACAATTTTAGTACATTTTTTCTACAATAATTTTCTTTCTAACATCCTCTCGTTGTGCTCTAGATCTTTGATACAGAGCTTCGAGATGAAGAAACGGAGGTGTGCTTTATTGACATTGCCTACGACGAGATCCCAGAGCGCTACTACAAAGAGTCCGAGGTAAGATATTTCTTCAATAAAACACACAAATATACTATCCATCATATAGATGATAAATCATTTATAAGCAATACAAATGTCCAAAGTACTGATTTCCCTCTAAGGTAGAGTATGTGCTAATAAACACCTCCAATATTTTCCACACTGACCTCTATGATTTATTCATTTGAGCTCTGTTGATATGGTATTTAGTGCTGATGGGATTGTGTTTTGAGGAAACAGGGGAGTGCTTCTCCCACATAGAAGAAAACAAAGGAGTATGGGTTATTTTTAAGCCAATGCTGAATTATTTAAAAGACCCTGTTGAGATCTCTACTGGATACGCACAAGACTCAGAATCGACTCTGTACTACTGTACCACTGCAGCAATTCATTTCCACACACTGTCTCTCTCCTCCTGCCGAGGTAAGCATAGACAGATGAGAGGAGTGCAGTGTTATCTTTCTCTGGCAGGAGCTTGCTATCTAAGGATCCAGGCCAGCAGTGGTTCTGTTTGAGGAATGAAAAAGCAGAGGTGGGATTAGATGTGGAAGGTAAAAGAACAGCTGCAGTGCTGGGAATGATAAGTGCTCACTCTAGTCCTCATTTAGACAAATAAAATCACTTGTGTCACAGAAAACAACGTGAGCGCTGTGTCCTAATGGGGCACAATGCTAATAAAGCAAGTAAGTGTTTGTTCGAAAGCATTTGGTGGCCAAATGTTATTTTATCAACAATAAAAAGGCTTACCTTTAAGTAGCTACATAACATTAAGTAGAGCATAACACTGCGAAGAAACAACAGTGCAGTAACAATCGTTTTAAAAGAAGAAATATGTAGAAAGTAGTGATTTGAATAAAGTGTGTAGTGTGTTGAGGTTAAAAACCCTAAAACTGAACTTCATCTAGGACATGCTGTTAAATTGGCATTGGTCAAAGTGTCAAAAGTGTTTTTGTTTTGTTTTGTTTTTTCACATTTGTCACACAGAATTTACAGATTAGGTCACTGGATCAAAAACAATGAGCTTGCAGGCAGCTACCGTTAATATGAATGTTGAGATGTTTTCTCCAGGTATAATAGACTTTGCTGAATATGATGCCATTCTTACCATTCTTGTGTGGGTGAGATGATTTTGTTGTGTATTGAAATAGCAAGGTCTTGGCAGGGTTTGTTCTTTGGCCAGGTTTATCAGCAGTTCGGTTTTCAATAAATTCAGGTATGCAGGCAGAAATATGTTAATACCAGTTGACATTTGGTTGTCAGAGGGTGAAAAGAGAATTGAGTTTCATCTGCATAGGTATAATGGGGAAAAGCTCTGAGAGGTGATCGTTTGCAAAGTGATTTGGTGCAAAGGGAGTGTAAAAATGGGCCAGGTACTGAACCCTGTGGAACACCGGTGGGTGGTTAGTGCGTTTCAAGTGCTCTGCTCTCTAGAGTGAGTAGAGCAAAGTGATGCTAACTTTTAAATGGAATTCACTCAGATTTTGTGCATAAGTACAAAGATGCAATATGCTTTCGGGTGTTTCATCAGCCAGAACAGGATGGCAGGTACAGCCATTAAACTCAATAACACGGGGTGAGAAAAATTAAAACAAGCAAAAATACAGGGAAACAATTAAGCTATAATGATATAATTAACAATAATTTAATTAACACCTGTAATTTAATGTAAAATCATAGATCTATTTGGTCTGTGTACTGGAATTTGCCACCGATCAGAACACAACCAGTAAAAGGACATGTTTACAGTGAGAATATCTAAATCTTCTCAGATCAAAGTTGGACTGGAGTGTAATTTACCACATATTATTAACTGCATAATAAGGCATACAAATGTCAGATCCATTGCTTAGTATTTGCATAGTTGGTTTAATCAGAATTTTACCATTGCTTCCCATCATCTCCTGTCTTCTTTTTATTCTGCTATAAATAAGTCTGGTTGAAATGACATTTATATTGTATTGTGTATATATAATAAACTCTGTGGACCATTTTGTTTGCATTCCTTTTTTTAAAAAAAATTCCATTCTGTATTTCCATTCTAGGACCCACGATGCTTTAAATCAGAGAAGACAGCCCGGGGTTTGCTGCAGGAGGGCTGGAGAGACACACAGGATCCCATCATGTGCTCCTATAAGCTAGTAACGGTGAAATTCGAGGTGTGGGGACTCCAGACACGCGTGGAGCAGTATGTGCACAAGGTCACTTCCACCACTCCACATGCATATCCCGGACAAGCCCCCTAAAACCCTAATCTTGTAGTTACTCTCACTGCTCATCACTCAGATCTATAGATATTTCTGTCTATCCAGCTGGTTACAATGAATATCATCTATCAGCCCTGGATCATCTTTGCTGCTCGTGAAACAATATTCCTGTCAGCCAATCAGATTTAAGGGTTAGGATTAGCTAGCTACCTTGGTGCTGGAGCTGGGGCTTCAACATATTTGCTTTTTCTTCTGATGTTAGAGCTGTTGTTAGCATTGGGGTTAGAGATGATTAGGGATATGTACATAAGTAGTTCTCCAGCACCTAAAAAAGATCCAGGAACACATCCACTACACATGTATACTTAGCAACATCTCAATCATCAGGTATTTTACCTTTCTGTCTTTCTTTCTGTAGGTGGTAAGAGATGTGCTGTTGCTGGGTCATAGACAGGCTTTCGCTTGGGTTGATGAGTGGATTGGTAAGTTAGCCAGTCATGCACACATCCTTCTTTTCAGAGTGCTGATTGTTCGTCTCTCTCTACCTTTATTTGAGGTTTCTTTTGTGTTGACTCTGTCCCAGAGTCATGACTAACAAACCTCACGGATGCCGAAGGATGTCGTGATCCATAGCTCACAACCGTGTTTAGTTTTGCATGAGTCACTGCAAGAACAAACAGCCAGAAAAAGATATTTCAGCTGAGAAAGTCGGCTCTTTAAAATTGTTCTTCGTGTTTTTATCAAGGACCTTGACCATACTGATTAGATTAGATGGCTTGAACAAATTGTTCATAAACACTGAAAATGTTCAGATTACCAGACAGAAAACAGAGCTGTTTTGTCCTCAAAAAAACAGCATGTCTTTTACTTTTGCAGTAGATTAGAGCAGAGGTCTCCAATCCTGCTTCCGGAGGGACATGTTTTAGCAGTTTAGCTCTTGCACCAATTAAATACAGCTAATCAAGGTCTTCAGGATCATTAGAAACGTCAAGTGAGGTGTGTTGGAGCTAAACTCTACAGGAAGATGGTCCTCAAGGGACACTGAGTCCGACGTTGAAAAATAAATACAGTCACATTATGTCAATCAAATTTAAAAACAGTCTGTGTTTTTTCACATTCCGTAGAAAGCAATTTAAGAGGTGTTTTTATAATTCGGAGCCACCATACAAGCAGATGACAAAATCACCCACTTTGTCTCATAGTACAAAGTACTGAAAAAGATCCTTGCACAATTAGTTCACAGAAATTGGTGGTCTTCTTTTGATCCTTAGCAAGCGTTAAATTGAGCCACTGACATCCTGTAGTTAACCTTGAATTTCCCATTTTAATTCTTCTGCTCTTTAATAAGGAGGGGGAACTCTCCATCCTCTGTATCTCAGGATTGGATAGACCCGAGGGGAAAACAAAGTCATCCTCACTACTCAGACTCCACTTAGTACTGTTTTTAAATATATCACTCCAGTTTGTTTATGGAAGCTTAGTGAACATATGATTGGATTTGTTTCAAGGGGTGTCAAACCCAACTTCTGAGGGGCCATAATCCTGCAACTCTATTTAAGTTTAACGCCGCAGGTTTAGACCAGTATAAATTACATTAGAGAGCAGACTTTGTCTCCATGTTTCAGATGTCCACTGTAACCCACTAATTGAAATTTCTTTGCTTTGGATGTTTAAAGACATGACAATGGAGGAAGTGAGAGAATATGAACGAGCCACTCAGGAAGCCACCAATAAGAAGCTGGGAACCTTCCCTCCAGCTATTTCCATCAGCGAGACGCCCCTGCCGGCCTGCGCTCGTAGCGGCCCATCCAGCGCTCCCTCGACACCCCTTTCCACTGAAGCTCCAGACTTCCTTTCTGTGCCCAAGGACAGACCGCGGAAGAAGTCCGCTCCGGAGACCCTGACTCTTCCCGACCCAGCACGGAGAGACTCTGTCTTCCGCCTTCCCAGTCTGTTTTCGTGGGGTCCTAGCACCCCGCAACCTGAGTAAACCACAGTTCTGGCCTTAGTTTCTGAAAAAATACCCCAGTAAAGTGTCTGTGTAACACACAATCGAATCGGTCTCTCTTTAAATACTGAGAGATACTTACAGTTTCCCAAACCCACACACACAGAGTGGCTTTTCAACCTGTCCAACCTCATGTTTTACACTGGGAGTTAATTTACAATAGGCCAAAAAGTGCATTCGGACTTTACAAAAACATTACAGATCACTGTTAAAAATATCTCAGGAGTTGTCCCATTGATAGACCGAGTTGAATCTTTTTTTTTTCTTCTTCTTCTTCTTCTTGCTGAGCCATTTTTTCCTACATATGTTGAATATGGATAGGATTTGTAGCCACTGTTGTTTTGCTGTAGTGGTGTATTTAATAGTACGTTCTGCTCAGTTAATATTTCAGTTGTGATATTATGTTAAGTGACTTTATCCTCAGGCTTCTGAATTTCTCACTCCAGTTAATCAGTGTTTGACATATACTGTAAATATCTCATTTCTAAGAATGTAGGGTTCAATTTGATAGTGGTTCCACTATGCTCTTGTCTTTAACTTTGATCAGTTCCATTCCCACAGACTCAGAAAACCAAGCGATACCAATTGTACTGGCCTAGCACTTTTACGTGATCTGTTGTTATACAAAACAAACCAGAACTTGTCTGTACATACTGTAGTTTATCTTCATAAATATATTTGTTAGGTTGAGGAGCATCTGCCATGTAACTGAGTATGCTGTTCTATGATATATGTTCTTGGTTGGGATTAATGTGATGCATTATTATCCATGGATATGAATTAAGTCCTCAAAGAATGCTTGATCATTAGATTGTTGTATAATCTTTGAGCTCTAAGGAATGTTTGCTGCTGCTGGCCAATGTATACTTTGTAAATTGAAAAGCTCTTGTACTCTTGCTGGTTCCCGCATATCTGTTCTTTTAAACTTAAACACTCTTTTCTAAAGGATTCAGAAATGCACATGCCAAATCTTGGGAAATCCTGCTTTTGATGTCAACTGCCGTTGTGAAATTAAAGCATTTGCTATCTAATGGGATTTCTACTTCATTCCAGTTTTACCGTACCTGTCATTTGTCTTTGCTGTTTAAGTTGCAAAATATGCTATGTGGGGTAAGTTTGTGTTTACCAGAAATGTAGCGTTATACATTGAAGAGATGGATTATAACAGCATTTATATCTTCAGTAGTTGAGATGCAATGGCTTTTGCTCTGATTCTAATGGTCTTTTTTTTTTAATTAATTTTTTCCCTCATTAAACTAACTTGAGGAACAGTCTATTTAGATTAGCAGATTATATTATGTATTAAAAATTATATATATTATAATATAAAATATAAACCGCACCAAATTACTCCCTTGTTATTGCACACTTTGTGAATAAAGCTCATTCTTACTCTAGTTATAGTGGTGAAAAATGTTTTAAAGTTATTTGCATGATTGAATTCTCCAGATGGTTTTAATAAAGATATGGAATTATTCATATTTGTAGTGATTCTGCATTCTGGAGCAACCCAAGTCCGTTCCTGATTTAAGGGATGCATTTTGTCAGATTTAATTGTCTAACATAGTCTAAAGCTTATTACTGCACTTGACATTTTAAAGTACCACCACAGCAAGAAATATATTAAGAGCTTATGGGACTTTATTTTAGGACTGTGTTGTCAGGTGAGCAAACCCAGCGTGGTAGATTTCGCATAATGCACGAGAAAAGGAAACGTTGCCTCCAAATGTCCATTTTTTTATTTTAGTAATAATGCAAGAAACCAATCAAACATTTTACACTCGTAATATAACAGAAGCAGCGACAAATCTTCCAAATGGAAAATTGTTTCTGCCAAGTGGTTTAAAAAAAAACAACAACAACTCTAGGTTTGCATCCAGTGAGCTTGTAATAAAATTGATTTTAGTTTTTTATTATTCTTAATCTTTCAGAATAGTTCTAGGAATATCAGAGATAAGCCGGTCACTTTATCAAAATCTTCAGTAATGATATTGTGATTAAATTACAGTTTAAAAAAAAAATAAGTAAACAAAACACGCTTTTATAAAATGGATAGAGTGAAATTTCATGCAGATGCAACGTTAATGCTTTTATTTTGAAGTGGGACTTTTATTCTGAAAGAGCGTTTGCATCGCTTGTTACGCGCTTGCTCTGCTAAACGTAATGTATCTGCGTGAGATATCAGTTTAATGTTAACTAAGGACCGCGTTTGTACACAAGTAATATTTAACACTCCACATTGAAATGTTTTAATGGTTATAAATTGGTTATAGAGACATGTTAGCTAACGGAAGTGCTGTTGACGCTATCACATAGGCTGTTTGGTTGTGTACTTCATTGCACTCGTTCACGTTTGCATTAACGTTACTTAATCATATAAACGCGTGCCGTGGAGATATGTTCGCTAATGCTGAGATCTGCGGGGCACTAAAAATTGGACACTAAAAGCGCGCCATGGCCCAGCGTTACCACAGAGACCGTCATCACGAGACCGATTATAAAAGGAGCGGAGACTCCGAGTATAAGACGAACAAGCGCCACAGACCGACCGAGGAGGGCCAGCACGGACCCCCGGAGACGCTGAGCGCTCACAGACAGCTGTACGAGAGGAACTTCCCGCTCTATAAGCAGCCCGTGGAGGTGGGCTGCTTCTCTCTGGACTCCCGCAGGAGCTTCCGCAACGACCGGAGGCAGCTGCGCTACTACGTGCGGCCCGCCAAGAGCCCGGACTTCAACTTAAGGGACGGATACACCAGCCGCTTCGTCAAAAGAGATGAGAGCGTGAAAGAGAGGCTCGATCACGTGCTGAGGTGGATTCTGGCCAACAGAGACAAGATCCAAACCAGAGACCAAACCCCCTCCTCCAGGTCAGAGACACCCCCTAACCGTGTTACTACTTCACTGTAGCTTATTAATAACAGTGAAGCCTCATTAAGTGTTATGTACGCAGACCATCAATAAGCTCCCTGTGTGTGTGTCTATATATATGTGTATATGACATGACAATGTTGTGTGTGTATATATATGTGTGTGTGTGTATATATATATATATATATATAACACACGTGTTCATGACAATATTTGAAATAAAATATAAAAGTTATGTTAAATATAAAATATAAAAACAGTTATGACTGTAACATTTCTCAATTTCCTTCGGTCTAAACTCATTTTTTTGTAATCTTATGTCTGTGTATTTCTATGCGTTGTTGAATATATGAGTTCCACATCACTGACCCAAAATGCACGCAGCGGGGCTATTCTGCAGAAACTGCTTTTTGCTGAGTCCGACGTGTTCCTGGATCAACATTGTGATTAACCAATCAGATTTGAAGAACCAGTTTATAGTTTTTGTGACGTTTAAGGCTGACTTTCGGTGCTTCGTCGTTCGTTCCCTCTGATTTTAGGCAGCGCTCACGGGTGAGGTCAGGTCTAGGTGTAGAGATGTGGTCAAAATTACATTTTTAGACTCAAACGTCGTTCCAGGGCCGACAAAATATGTCGATCTAGAAACGCGTCTAACCCAGCACAATCAGGACGTACGGGTTATTACAGTCAACTAAACCTAAAACCACAAAAACACTTAATAAAGTAAAATAATAATAAAAAACGAAGCTACTTGTAAGTGCAGCGGTTCTCATTTTCCCTTAGCTGACGCACTAAAATTAAAAAAGTACCTCAGCCACACTGAACTAGCACCTGAGCCCCTCGTCTTGTTTCCGTGTGTGTTTGCAGCGCTCTAGGAGTGGACTTCGTGACATGGAGAGGACACCTGACCAAGCTGCTGACCACCCCCTACGAGACTCAAGAGGGGTGGCTGCTGGCCGCCTCCAGGTTCAGAGGCACCGTCTACGTCAGTGAGGTGGAAACCGAGGCGGCCAGAGCGAGCCGAGAGACGCGCTCCGAGCGCCACGAGGAGATGATGTACTGGGGGTACAAGTTCGAGCAGTACATGTGCGCAGGTCTGGGACGTCTAGCACGCGCTGCGCTGTCAGACAGAGATAGCGGGTCTCTTCACTTACCGACCGTTTTTCCTTGCTTTTAAGACGACGCGGATGGGGCTCCGGACCCCGGGGGCGTGGTGAACACCAACGAAGCGTTCTGCACGGTGGTTCAGACGCGCCTCGCCGACCACAGGCTGCTCTTCTCTGGAGAAGTGGACTGCCGCGTCAAAGACCCCGACGCCCCTCCGGCTCCGGGATGCTACGTGGAGCTCAAGACCTCGGCGGAGATCTGCACCCCGAAGCAGCGGAGCAACTTCCACAGGTGGAGCCAGCAGCTTAAAAACGGTTGGCGAACGAAGCGCTTTACGTCCAGTGATTCGACGAGAACAAAGTCACGCCATGATCGGCGATAAATGTTCAACGTAAAGTTGTTTTGTTCTGGGAGTTACGAAGCACTTTGGGACTTCGCTCAAGCGTTTTTGAATTATATGACTAGCATTTCAGATGCTGAGCGTATTTTTTTTGGATGCTCCATCAGGAATTTATTCAGCTAAAGCGTTCCAAAGATATTTGTCTTAGTTGAGCTTTTATGAGCATCTTGGCATTTTCATCCAGAAAATGATTTATCGACTTTTTTTTTAATGCGATATCCCAAAATGCCTGCCATCAAAGGGTTGATCACAAGTATCCTTCGAAAGGTCTTTGTGCTCGACACAACAACTTAAGAATGAGTAAATAATTACAGATTTTTTCCTTTTTTTTGGTGAACCATCCTATTAACTACAATTTTGAACTTTCGTCTTGGTGTAAACAGGACATTAAAGGTGTAGTTCATCAAAAAATGAGCTTCCTCGTAGATTTGTTTTTTCATGTTTTAAAGAACATAACGCTATCTTGTCCCTCTTGTAGGTACAAGCTGCTCAAATGGTGGGCTCAGTCGTTTCTTCCTGGAGTGCCACAGATAGTCGCTGGGTTTCGAGACCATGACGGGATCGTGGTGTCTGTTGAGAGCTTCCCAACCTCAAAGATCTCACAACTCATCAAGGTTAGTCCCTCACGAAACAAAGCAGCGGTTTTTCACCCAAAAGGTGCCATTTAATTGATGAAAAATCTATTTATTGCTGCGACGCAAAGCTGACTTTTCAGCACTTCCAGTGCCTTTTACGAATCAATTTAATATGCTGCTCAAACGTTCTTCTTACTGCTATTAACGTCATTATTGCTAACATAGCCTCGCGCTTCCGTGATCCCTAAAACCACGGCTGACTGCGTTTTCCTTCCTCTTTATTCTGCAGAACGAGTACAACTGCTGGAAGCCAACAGTCTGTATGAATTTCTGCAACGATTTCCTGTCCTTCGTCAAGTCAGTCGTCAAAGAGGACGACCCAAGGTAAGAGGGTTACCTTTTTTTTAATGCATGTGCCAATGTGCAGAAGTAAAATGCAATCGGCAACTTCAATCTTTTTCAGACTGGTGTACCTGTTCTCGTGGGACCCTCACCGAGACGTGACCTACACCGTCCACAGAGACTCCCAGCACACCTTCTTACCCGAGTGGTACGTCAAGGACCTGAGCGCTCCTCAGTCGTCTCGCCGCTGAGCGCCCGGCGGGACGTAAGGACATCTCCGACTTCGCTCGTGTTTTCTATGAATGCTCTGGATTCAGTTTGCGCATGCGCACGCTGACTTTTGTGTACATAAATATATTGTGACTTTTATCCTTTATGCTGGGTAACCCCCGTAAAATACCCTTGAGATATTTAAGCAAAAGATAATGCACGTATTCGAAGATAGTCAGATATTTTATACATTTACAATACAGTATGACAATTTTAGCGCAAACGGGCCCTAATTCATGAACTTTCTTGAGTGAAGCTGTTATGTGAATTAATTCAGTGTTTGTACAAATGATTTTTATTCGTTGCACTATGAAAAATATGACGACTTTATTACCACAATTTAAGACTTTGTGGATGAGTTTTATTATTTTTTTCCCCCTCATTTTAGTTGAATCGTATTCTGATAGCCACGTAATAAAATAAAATAGTGTATACGTTTTCTGTCACAGCTGTGAGATTTGCATTTGCAGGTCATATAAAGTTGCAATTACAAGGAAAAAAAAGTGAACTTGACTTACAAGAACAAAATAAACCTGATAACGTCACAATACTGACAGGTTTTCTTCCATAGCTTTTATTCAAACATGCCAAGAAGTACAGTACGGTTAAATAACAAAGGTTTTACAAATTAAAATACAAAATATGTGCTTTAAGTCCAGAAATAAAGACATTTGAGTACAAAGCTTTAAGTTGCAGTTTCATCGTGTATAACATTTTAGTTTTTAATATTAATATTACTGTTAATATTGACACAGCAGGTAAGACTTCAGTAGAGCGAAGTTGCTTTTAAAAAAAAAGGCATAAATTAAGGCAAGTTCATGTCTATGGCGTGCATTTTTAAATGCCTTTCGTAAATGGAAAAATATGTGCCGACTATTGTTCAAGCGATTGAACAAAACTCAAGATATTCAAAACATTGTTCACGGGGTGAAACTGGGAGAGATGCGACCATAAAAGAAACGCATCCGAGACCAGTTTGGATCCGGGTTTTACATCGTTCTGCCAAAATTGTTCATTGTGCAAAAGTAAATAAAAACAGGCCTTCGGTTATGTTTCAGTAACGCTGACGTGGAGCCCAATAAGACCCAACTGTACTAATCGAAGTACAGTTAGTGCCATCAAACCATTATATCGCATCCAAAATAGTTATTTACGTAATGTGTGTGTGTGTGTGTGCTATACACAAATGCACACACATGCATGTATATATTAGAAATTTTTATGTTTACATCATTTATATATATGAATATATATTTATACATTTGTATATAAACATACACAGTACACACATATTACGTAAACAAAAACGTAATCGTTTGACAGCACTAAGCAAAACGCCATTTGTGCCAAATGTATCATCAGAAATTGATCTCTGTTCACATTAAAGATCCAAACCTTCAAACACTTTCCAGTTTCCAACTTTCAGACACATTTAACTAAACAAATCAAAACTCTGTTATTTACTCACCATCACGTACTTACAAACCCATATGACTGACTTTCCAGTGAAACACCAGGGTATTCAGAAGAATGCTCACTATGATTTTTTTTTTTTTTTAAATAGTAAAAGTAGTAATTAAAACGGCTACATTATAATTTTTCTGAAATTTAACATACTGACTGAAAAGATATATATATATATATATTTTATTATTTAGTTTTTTTTTATGTTGGGCTTAACTATCACCTTTTAAATTAAGAATCACTCAACTAATATCATGATTCGCTTTCGTTAAAATGTTATAAAATCAGGGATGCACGGAAAAAGGAAAAATTCTTGGCTAAAAGCGAACGTTCTGGATGCAAGTAGCCGAAAACCTATACCGAAATATTATTTGTAATGATTATTACATAAAAATAAGTATGACTGTGTTAAATGAAAAAGTCTTTCAAAATTAATGATACTGAATTTCAAAAATAAAAGCTATAACCACACTTTCACTGAAAGTAACAAAACTGGACAGAAAGTATTATATTTAATGCCGAAATTTCGGTGCATCCCTAGACTTTACATCGGTTTTATCTAAGATTCTGATCAAAGAAAGTTGACCTTGTAAACTTAAAAAAAAACTAAAAGGTACATAAGTAGTTTTTAACTGACTGTGGTAGGACTGAGGAGCGAGGGCTGATGGGATACCCTCTTGAGGGTGTGCGGGTTAGAGGTAGTCAGTAGTATACGTGGCTCAGTGGTGATGGCTAACCGTCTCTCAGAGCTTGACCTTCTTCTGGAGGCCCATGAGTTTGAACGTGGCGGCGGTGATCTTCTCGTACACCACGAACATGAGGGCGGCCGTCAGCACGGTCTGGAGCAGCTTCGCCTCTAGACCTTTATACAGACCCAAGAGCCCGTGTCTCCTGACGAACACAGGACACGAGCTCATCAAAACTATTCAGAGACTTTTTTAAAATATGATCAAACCAAAGACGATGTGAAGGGTGCAGTGCTACTCTAGGTGCTCAAGATTAACACGAGATTGGGTGAAGCCCCCCTTAAGATGTTTTAGATGAAAACCAGGAGGCTTGTGACTGAGAAGTAATGAACACCGTCAAGGTCCAGAGAAGTATGAAAGACATCGTCAAAATGCTCCTTCCGCCATCGGTGGTTCAACAGTAACGTTATGAAGCTACGAGAATACCTTTTCTACGCAAAGGAAACAAATAATGACGAATTATACAAAAATGATTCTTGTCGCTTCATAATACTACGATTGAACCGCTGACGTCTTTTCTGGTCCTTGACCGTCATAGTCGTTTGGCAGTCAATGGGACAGCATTATTTGTGCAGATGCCGTTGGGGTACTATTATTTATGTATCATTTCTATAATCGCTAAGCTTTTAACTACAGTGACCGAGGTGGACTTACTTGATCCGGTCCATGAGCAAAGAAAGCACGTTCTTCAGGCTGCCCACTAGACCCCCTTTACCGTCTGATTTAAACTGGCCGAACTGCGGAGGAAGCAAAGAGAAATATTCAGCAAGTCAAGCGCATTATAAAACGCGTTGGTTTCCCGCGCTCGCGTCGACGGCAGTACCCTCAGAATGGCCTGAACCGTCTGCAGAGGGTACGTTGCGGACGTCGCGACGGCTTTAGCGATGGCGCCGATGAAGAAGATCTCAAACGATGAGATCTGCCCACGAAGGAGACACATTAGAGTTATTCCGGAAACGCACAAATGAACGACGCCGAGCGCTTTCGTCCCTCACCCTCCTGCCTCCCCGTCCTGCCCTTCGCTTCATGGCCTCGTAGAACATGAACTGCACGGCGGGGTTGAACACCAGCACCAGAGACGGCAGCGTCCCGTTCCACAGCGTGCCCACTCCCTCGCTGGATATTATCTGGGAGAAGGCATCTTTGACGGGGAGACAAGATGGTGGGAATCACATTATTGCACTTTTTTTTATTACATCTTTAACTGCACTTACAGCTTAAACCAACCCATACCACCAAACCCGTCACTAACCTTACCCGTATCCCACCTCAACAGCAGAGAAAGCGCTTTGCAATGCATTATGAACACAATAAAAACACATTTTTGATGGATGCACAAAGCATTTAAGCAGGTCGGATCAGGCGATTTTTCAGCTGGTTTCATTTGAAACGCGCTTTGCTACTGAACGACTCGACTCAACGTGGGTCTGGAGGTTGCACCTCATGATTAAACGAGCGTGTGAGCGGTTCTGACCGAATATGCCCTTATAGTGGGTCTGGTGGAGATCTTCGTTCCTGAACTTTGCCCCTTGAAGCTTCAGTCGTGTGTTCACCACCCACATGGGGGTCGTCAGGAGCACATTAACGGCTCCTAAAGGAAACAAGAAACGAGCGGGCATTTCCAACGTTGAAAGGAAAGTGATAAAGCAGGGATAGTTTGGTTAACTAAGACTATTAAAAAACACATATTAGATGAAAAACTTGCATTTTCATTTAAAGTTGAAGCACTTAAATTCCAATATTGGAAACGACATACGAACTGAAACTTATAAATTAGTATTAAAGAAATAAAAAAAGATATTATAAATCAACATAGTATGCAAAAACAATGTTAAAAAAACTGGAAAGAACAACCTTGTAACCCTGCAGCAAGAGGTGTTCAGATCTCCCATTCAGTACCTGATATGAAGCCCATGAGCAGATCCTTGCCGGGCTTGGAGCGGTCCGAGACCATGACTCTCTTCAGCGTGTTGAACGTGTAGAAGTACACGAAGTTAGAGCAGCACAGGCTAGAAATGACAGGAAACCAGCCGCGATACAGAGACGATCTGAAACGCATTCAAAAGGAAATCGTGAAATAAGCAGAGGGGTCTTTCATTACCCGTTCTAAGCACACCTGTGGTTTAAAACATTGTGCGCTGGTTTCACAATATACAAACTGGATTCCAAAAAAGTTGGGACACTATACAAATCGTGAATAAAAACTGAATGCAATGATGTGTAGGTGCCAACTTCTAATATTTTATTCAGAATAGAACATAACTCACGAAACAAAAGTTTAAACTGAGAAAATGTACCATTTTAAGGGAAAAATATATTGATTCAGAATTTCATGGTGTCAACAAATCCCAAAAAAGTTGGGACAAGTAGCAATAAGATGCTGGAAAAAGTAAATTTAAGCATAACGAGGAGCTGGAAGACCAATTAACACTAATTAGGTCAATTGGCAACATGATTGGGTATAAAAAGAGCTTCTCAGAGTGGCAGTGTCTCTCAGAAGCCAAGATGGGTAGAGGATCACCAATTCCCACAATGTTGCGCAGAAAGATAGAGGAGCAATATCAGAAAGGTGTTACCCAGCGAAAAATTGCAAAGACTTTGCATCTATCATCATCAACTGTGCATAACATCATCCAAAGATTCAGAGAATCTGGAACAATCTCTGTGAGAAAGGGTCAAGGCCGTAAAACCATACTGGATGCCCGTGATCTCCGGGCCCTTAAACGACACTGCACCACAAACAGGAATGCTACTGTAAAGGAAATCACAGAATGGGCTCAGGAATACTTCCAGAAACCATTGTCAGTGAACACAATCCACCGTGCCATCCGCCGTTGCCAGCTGAAACTCTACAGTGCAAAGAAGAAGCCATTTCTAAGCAAGATCCACAAGCTCAGGCGTTTACACTGGGCCAGGGATCATTTAAAATGGAGTGTGGCGAAATGGAAGACTGTTCTGTGGTCAGACGAGTCACGATTCAAGTTCTTTTTGAAAATCTGGGACGCCATGTCATCCGGACCAAAGAGGACAAGGACAACCCAAGTTGTTATCAACGCTCGGTTCAGAAGCCTGCATCTCTGATGGTATGGGGTTGCATGAGTGCGTGTGGCATGGGCAGCTTGCATGTCTGGAAAGGCACCATCAATGCAGAAAAATATATTCAGGTTCTAGAACAACATATGCTCCCATCCAGACGTCATCTTTTTCAGGAAGACCCTGCATTTTTCAACAAGATAATGCCAGACCACATTCTGCATCAATCACAGCATCATGGCTGCGTAGGAGAAGGATCCGGTACTGAAATGGCCAGTCTGCAGTCCAGATCTTTCACCTATAGAGAACATTTGGCACATCATAAAGAGGAAGGTGCACGACAAAGAAGGCCCAAGACGATTGAACAGTTAGAGGCCTGTATTAGACAAGAATGGGAGAGCATTCCTATTTCTAAACTTGAGAAACTGGTCTCCTCTGTCCCCAGACGTCTGTTGAGTGTTGTAAAAAGAAGGGGAGATGCCACACAGTGGTGAAAATGTCCTTGTCCCAACTTTTTTGGGATTTGTTGACACCATGAAATTCTGAATCAACATATTTTTCCCTTAAAATGGTATATTTTCTCAGTTTAAACTTTTGTTCCGTGAGTTATGTTCTATTCTGAATAAAATATTAGAAGTTGGCACCTACAGATCATTGCATTCAGTTTTTATTCACGTTTTGTATAGTGTCCCAACTTTTTTGGAATCCGGTTTGTACTTGCACTGTAGCAAATAAGTGACGGAGTGGTTTTGCGTATACACTGATGTTAAAAAAAAAAACGCCTTCTGGGCTCAGTAACTCACATGCCCTCCTCCTTCGCTATCTCAGCCAGAATGACGGGGGTGGACTGGGACTTACGGCTTTCATCCACTGAAACACAGGAGAAACATCCAATAAAATAAAAGGTTTGCATGATATATACTTGTGTTGTCTGCATGCAACATTTATACTTATCCCTGTAAAGCCTGACACCACGAGATAACAGTCAGAAAAAAAATGGTTTTATAGATACATCTATATCTATTTTTTGAAAGCCTTCAAACCACATGCTTTGTATAACGGGCGATGTTAAATACGTTAAAAATATATAATTTCATTTTACAACAAATGATGAACCATGATACAACGGACAATGTTTTTACGATTATACTCAAAGGCTTTTTTCTTGCTAAAATAAGTATGATTTAATCAGGTGACAGCAGGAATGAGCATCAGGTCTTGTACTACTCAACAAAACATTTGAAGACAAATTACTAAAAAAAATTGCATACACAATTTCAAGCTGATTAAATATTCTCAAGAACAGAATGACTGGAGTCCTTACATTGACAAAAAAACGACCACAGTATTTTCTAATTTACATGATTTTCTTAACTTTACGACATTTAAAAACGAAACCATTATTGTTTATACGACGATAAAATCGCACAGAAACTGTTCAGTACAAAACAAAAGCATTCCGACCCTGCAGTCTGATCCTGGCTGTGTCCAGAGGGAAAAACACTGTCATTGCTGTAACGCTGCCCTGCAAGGCAACAAAACACGGTTCAACAAACATCCCTGGTTCAGAATATCACGACACGAAGGGCGAACAACCTAAAGCAAGGTGATTATTTCCCTCACCATCGCACCTGCCACGGCGTGCACCAGCGTCTCATAAGACAGCAGGCCGACTGAGCCGCTGCTTTCCGACATCTCCCTCACTCTCTCCCTTTACTCTAAAAACGGGTTTCTGCGTCTACACTTCACACAGGTCGGTTTACAATCGCAAAGAACGATTCCCGGTCTAATTCGTATTCGTTACGCGCGACGGCCCAGCCCTCACTTCCGCGTTCGACAGCGCCGCTTCGGGGGACTGTTCGTGCGGACGCGCTCGACCTCGCTGCTCCTCAGCGCCCCCAGCGGCCGGAGGATGCACGGACACCCGCTTTAGACGCTCATTCATGAAACTCAAACATTTCTTATCTGAAAACAGATTAAATAACTAATTTCTGTATCCTAGTTTGGAACTTGTGTTTATACTTATTTTAGACAATCGTGGCTGAAATATGAGAGCTGATTTTTATAACTTAACACAGCGATTACTAAAATATAATAATAAAAATCTGACAGCACACACACACTTATATATAAGTACATCAATTATCGCATATTTTTAATATATCAAAAGTTGCGATTCCTTTTGTATTCAAAATATTGTAATATGTTAATATATGTGACCCTGGACCACAGAACCAGATAAGGGTAAATGTTAAAATTAATGAACGATTAATTAAACGAAATAAATTGTTTCAATTAATTATACCGCATCTGAAAGAAGTATTAATAAGCTTCCTATTGATGTGAAAATCACCTTTAAAGTTGTCCAAATTAATTCAAGTGCATATCACTACTGAATTTACAAAACTTTCAATATACATCAATTGCAATCATTTAATATGTTGGTTATAATTTTCATTATCATTTTCTATATGATGTTCTGGCATGACACACACACACATATATATACATACTCTGTTTTGTATTGTATTGATATGACACTTCTCTCCTAACAAAGACAACGGCATGGGAAAATATGACCACAATAAAACCAAAAATTCTAAAATGAATAAATAAGAACTATTAAAAAAAGAAATAAATAAAAAAGGGCAACTATCCCGGTTTATATCTCTGATGGTAAGCAATAAGAGCTCACTGTGGACTTTAGTTTATGACAGTAATATTGGAGTCGTGTCCAGGCAGTGAGATCAGAGTTTCTCCTCCCTCAGACGCAGAGACAGAGCACGCCAGGCGCCTGCGAAGATGGTCCTGTAACACTTCCCCGAACACATTTTCTTGCTAAATTCGGGAGATTGTTAATATAATCATGTCACGGTATCACAAAGCAGCCATCGACGGCTATTTGGATCTTCTGAAAGAAGCCACAAGGAAAGATCTGAACACCCCAGACGAGGATGGCATGACACCCACTCTCTGGGCGGCTTACCACGGACACATCGAAGCTCTGCAGCTCATATGCAGCAGGGGGTGAGCTCACCAAACCTGCTTTCTATGCACAACGCTTTCTGTGCTGATCCCGTTCATGGGCTGTTGGTTTAATTACTGAATTCTATGCATTAAGTTTCCTTAGTTTAGGTTAATGCCATTATAGGGTTTTACAGTGTTACCTTGCTTTGTGCGTCTTAGTTGTTTTTTAAGCATTGAAGACGTTATCAGCGTTATCAGTCAGTCAAACTTCGATCTGTAATCTAGATTTTAATTTGATCACGTATCTTTCAAAAACTGTACTTCTAGGCAATGTACTGAACTTCATCAGTACAAATGTGTTAATGACACCGATTTCACTAGAAATGGCATTTCGTTTTTATCATAAACGCACATTCAGCAGTACAATGTAACCAAATCTCAAAGACAGTAGAATTATGAAATTACACTTAAGTGCTATTTAAGCAGGTTTAAAAACCAACTGCATTTGCTGTTAACTTTTTTAGATATAATTATGAATTTATATTACGTATAAACACATTATAATTGAGTTGACAAAGTATATTATGTCCGTAAAAAGTACTTATTATGCTGTGATGCATTACAACTGATTTTCTGGATCAGCCGGTTTTATGACCTTCTGGGCGAGCCTTTTTACTTGCGTGCTTTATGAGTCAGTAATCACTCTTGTCTACAGTGGATCTTATAAAGGTCTTAAGTGTTGCTGCAGTCTGGAGAAGCATATAAAAAAGACACCACAGTCGGAGCTACCCAGAGAGAAACTCTTGTCCTCCTCTGACTTTCGTTCTTGCATGATTTGCTGTGTACATCGTTTGAAAAACTCCCAGAGCCGATGCCAAGAGTTCAATCAGCTAAATTAGTTACGCAAATCTGGAACAATAGGCCTCTTTATTTTTCCGCAGTTTGTCCAGCGTAGAGTTTATTCATTCTGTGCAGCTTCGGGGGCCGGTCTTTCTCTGGATGTAGAGCATGATTGCCACGGGTTGGCTCTCAAACAGCCTAAAAGAACCGTGTTGAATGCTAACCCAGACGGGAGTTTCTTGTCATGGATACTTTAAAAAAGGTTTCGTTTTTCTCAAAAACTTGCATGCCTCATCCATCTATAACAGATGGCGTTCAGAGAGATAAGCTCTTGTAGATATTGTAATCAGAGGTTTTATGGGTGTACCTGTGGACTTTTATTTTACAGCAGGTTACATATTAACTGTTATAGCGTCATATTCATCGCAGGAAAATATGTGAGGGTGGAATTTTAATTGCTGCTGAGGACAAATGAGGCGTCAGAGAAGTGCCAAAGATCGTGGCTTTTTCAAAATGATAGTTCTTAAAGTGCCCATATTATGTTTATTTACACATCGTCATTTTTATTTTTGGGCTAGAATACATTTAGTTCTGTCTCTTTAAAGCCTGCCTGCTGGGATTGGTCTGCTGGATCAGTGTGTTGCGATTGGTCAACCACTTCTGTTTTCAGCTCCCTGTGCTGTGAATTTTTGCCATTACAATTTTTTCAAGTCATTGGTGTGAATGGGCCTTTATTTCCTCAGCATTGCTGAGCATTTTGTAACTTGTAGGATGTCTAGCGTGGCAATTTCAAGACCACCTCATGGTGTCCAGACCAAAGCCTGAGTAGGTTGAGTCAGAATCAAGACAGAGACCAGGGGCCTCATTTATAAAATGTTGCGCAGAAACCGTCTAAAATTGATCTTATTATAATTTCTCCGATATGCGTACGTTTGCTTCATAGAATGAATGTACGAACAGAAATCGTTTAATCGCAACTTATCTTATTATTCATCTGCACGCAAATGAATGCATACTCTATGATGAAATCTGTACCCAGAAGAAGGCTGAGTTCAATTCGGATTTTTGGGTGAACGTAGCCTCGTTTTTGGTGGCTTTGGAACAGACCATAAATCCACAGTGTTCAAGTGCTCAATACCAGAATCAAAGGCATAGTCCAGATGCTCCAGAGTATAAGAGATGCTACCAACAGCATGAGATGTGGTCTTGGACTCAAAATGAGATGGACAGAGTCTCAAGTGGTTGCTAAGGCATAGTTAGTTGGTTTTTAGGGTGTTCTTACTAGTCAAGTGCCTGTACCAAAGTGTCTATGGTATATGCGACCCTGGATCAAAAAACAAGTCATAATTGAGAGTTCGTCTGAAGGCTGAAAAAAAATCTTTCCATCTATGTATGGTTTGTTAGGGTAAGACTATATTTAGTTGAGATACAAAATCTGAAATCTGAGGGTACAAATAAAATATTGAGAAAATCGCCTTTAAAGTTGTCCAAATTAACAACCTTTAACAACCCTTAGCCCTACAAATGACAAATAGTAACAGTGATGCAAGCAGCGCTCATTATAACTGTCACGTAATCAACTGGTCAACACATGAATTAAAATGCTTGTTCATTATTATCTCTGTCTCGTAGGGGGGATCCGAATAAAAGTGACATCTGGGGGAACACGCCTTTGCACCACGCCTCTTCAAACGGTCACATGCAGATCGTCAGCTTTTTAGTGAACTTTGGAGCCAACCTCTTTGCTCTGGACAATGACTTCCACACTCCCATGGACGTGGCCGCCTCTCGAGACCACATGGACTGCGTCCGTTTCCTGGACACCGCTGCCGCCCAACAGACAGGCCAGAACGTCAAAAGGGTGGCCCGCCTAAAAGAGCAGGCCACCAAAGATGCCGAGCGCAGAGTGAAGCAGTGCGAACGCGTCAAGAAGAGACATCAGAGCAAGATGGACAAGATGTACCGGGGCGGATCTGTCTCAGAAGCAAGTTCCTTTTCCGGCTCGGGTACCTTGAGCAGCGTCAATGGAGAACAGTTTTCCAAACTCATTGCCGCAGACACCAATGGATCCATCTCGTCAACGATAAAGGGAACCCTCCAGCGCAAATTTGGGAAGAAAGACAAAGGGACAGTGAGTAGACAAGGGGACAGCAATGTAATTTTTGTCAAACAAGACAGCAGCTCGCAAGAGAAACCTGGTTTTGTTGACGTCTTCAACGAGCAGGACGAAATTGAGGAAGATGATGATGACGATGCCAAGAGAGATTCGGACGAGGAGGGAGCCAATCAGGGCAAGTCTATTTTCGAAAGACCTGGTCTCGGGAAAATGGTTTTCCGCAGGAACTTCTCCATGGAAATGTCCATGGACCCTGAAGACCTCCCCAGCGGCAATACAGAAGACCTAGGGTACCTAATCCGCCAAGAGTTGTTTGAGACCGTGGAAGAAGGTCTGGAGGGATTGGACGAGGACTCAGAGCTTCCTTGGAAGGAAGAGGAGATCGGTCTGGATGAGGAAGAGGAGACCTCACATTTGGATTCCTTCTTGGCGTCGATCGGCCTATTGGACTACGGTCCTGTGTTCACCCGTGAACACCTGGATCTTGACGCCCTCATGCTCTGCTCAGATGACGATCTTAAAAGCATCCGCATCCAACTGGGGCCACGCAAGAAGATCCTAGAAGCGTCGGCTCGCAGAAAAGCTGTGCTGGAGCAGCCTGGCATTATGAAGGACACCTTCCTTTAATAGCGTGCATCACTAAATCACGCCATAAACATTCACAGTTTCTCTCCACTGACTCTCCTTTGCCATGATGTAGTTTCACAGCTCACGTTCTGTGATTTTGAAGATTGTATGAAGTAGCACAGCATCTAAAAATGTCCTTATTGTAGTAAAATAAGTCTAATCTCCCAAACAAACATTTGACTTAAGTTGTTGTATGAGAATCAACCATTTTTTTCCCCAAGAACATTTTGATTGTTTTCATTTTTTGAAATAAAAGTAACGTGCATGTCTCTAAATACTGTTCATGTCTAGAGGTTATGCCTATCTATCTATCTATCTATCTATCACTGAATACATTTTTCCACACATAATATATATGGTATTGGAATTATAATTTAATGTCTAATGACAGAATAAAACACATAAAAAAGAGATTTGGCAGTAACTTCCTCTCAGATAATGCAACTAACGTCTGCAGCTCCATAACCACGAGAAGCAACTGCAGGTCCTTCAAGGAGACAATAATTAGGACAATTACTTAAAAATACGTTATATGGACAAAAGTATTGGCACCTTCTAATGAACAAGTTTTAGTAATTTCCATGAGAATAAATCTTAATGTTTAAGCACAATGATAGAGAATTGTGTGTGGGGGGGGACCATTCTTATTCTAATGACATGTATAAGGCAAGGTTAAAAATATAAATGACTGATTCAGTCAGTGTGGAAAAACTTGAATGGTCTTCAGAAGGTCATCTGAGCACCTCTAGAATGAGTGTAATTGCAGACCTATGTGTGCATATGAGTACAGTCATTTTAGACATCTCCAAAACTGTTGCAAACTGATGAAAATACTATTTTTAAATATACATATATTTAAGTCTTTGTTGCCGCAGTTTTGAAAGTGCCGCCTTCTGTTCTAAAGAAGGGGGTGCGCCAATACCTTTGTCCATACAGACGTGGACAAAATTGTTGGTACCCTTTGGTCAATGAAAGAAAAAGTCACAATGGTCACAGAAATAACTTTAATCTGACAAAAGTAATAATAAATAAAAATTCTATAAATGTTAACCAATGAAAGTCAGACATTGTTTTTCAACCATGCTTCAACAGAATTATTTAAAAAAATAAACTCACGAAACAGGCATGGACAAAAATGATGGTACCCCTAGAAAACACTGAAAATAATGTGACCAAAGGGACATGTTAATTCAAGGTGTGTCCACTAATTAGCATCACAGGTGTCTACAACCTTGTAATCAGCCATTGGGCCTATATATATGGCTCCAGGTAATCACTGTGTTGTTTGGTGATATGGTGTGTACCACACTCGACATGGACCAGAGGAAGCAAAGGAAAGAGTTGTCTCAAGAGATCAGAAAGAAAATTATAGACAAGCATGTTAAAGGTAAAGGCTATAAGACCATCTCCAAGCAACTAGATGTTCCTGTGACTACAGTTGCACATATTATTCAGAAGTTTAAGATCCATGGGACTGTAGCCAACCTCCTGGACGTGGCGCAGGAGGAAAATTGATGACAAATCTAAGAGACGGATAATCCGAATGGTAACAAAAGAGCCTAGAAAGACTTCTAAAGAGATTCAAGGTGAACTTCATGCTCAAGGAACATCAGTGTCAGATCGCACCATCCGTCGTTGTTTGAGCCAAAGTGGACTACATGGGAGACGACCAAGGAGGACACCATTGTTGAAAACGAATCATAAAAAGCAAGACTGGAATATGCCAAACTACATGTTGACAAGCCACAAAGCTTCTGGGAGAATGTCCTGTGGACAGATGAGACAAAAATCGAAGTTTTTGCCAAGGCACATCAGCTGTATGTTCACAGACGAAAAAATGAAGCATATCAAGAAAAGAACACTGTCCCTACTGTGAAACATGGAGGAGGCTCTGTTATGTTCTGGGGCTGCTTTGCTGCGTCTGGCACAGGGTGTCTTGAATCTGTGCAGGGTACAATGAAATCTCAAGACTATCAAGGAATTCTAGAGAGAAATGTACTAGCCAGTGTCAGAAAGCTTGGTCTCAGTCGCAGGTCATGGGTCTTGCAACAGGACAATGACCCAAAACACACCGCTAAAAACACCCAAGAATGGCTAAGAGGAAAAAATTGGACTATTGTAAAGTGGCCTTCTATGAGCCCTGACCTCAATCCTATTGAGCATCTTTGGAAGGAGCTGAAACATGCAGTCTGGAAAAGGCACCCTTCAAACCGGACACAACTGGAGCAGTTTGCTCATGAGGAGTGGGCCAAAATACCTGCTGAGAGGTGCAGAAGTCTCATTGACAGTTACAGGAAGCGTTTGATTGCAGTGATTGCCTCAAAGGGTTGCGCAACAAAATATTAAGTTAGGGGTACCATCATTTTTGTCCAGGTCTGTTTCATGAGTTTATTTTTTTAAATAATTCTGTTGAAGCATGGTTGAAAAACAATGTCTGACTTTCATTGGTTAACATTTATAGAATTTTATTTATTATTACTTTTGTCAGATTAAAGTTATTTCTGTGACCATTGTGAGTTTTTCTTTCATTGACCAAAGGGTACCAACAATTTTGTCCACGTCTGTATATAGTGTACTTTAATTACGCAGGTGACAATTGAATGCATCCACATTAGTGCATACTGTCTACTGACTTCTTTTCCATTGCACTGATGTTGACGGCTCCAGCAGATTTCTGTTCTGGGTGTGAGACTAGAGAAACAACAGGTGTGTTTAATTTCAGCAGTTCCTGGTGGTTTGTGCACTGCGTATTTCACTTTGACTGTCAGAGAAATGTAACAAGTAAACCTTGCACCGTCTCCTGCACTGATGCTGCTGCTCCTTCCACTGAGATCTTCGGTGCTTCCTCTTCAGCAGGCTCTTTCTGGAGGGCCTCCTCTGGATTTAGGCCGCAGTTCTCCTTTTCCAGGGCTGGGACAGTCCTTTGGTTTTTCACATCATCTGCCATTTTCTCCTGAGGTGAAAACTTCCAGTGAAGTACTTCCTGAGCAGCCTGCAAATGCTACCGAAAGCAAAGAAAAGGTCTCACTTCGTTCAAAACAGAGGCAATGAATTACTTAATTCTAAACCATATATAATGAAAAGCGTAACCAATGAAAAGCTTAATAGCAGGTGTTTCAAACCTTGTCTTCAGTGGAAGAAAGAAAGCAATACAGGTTTGGAACAACTTGAAGACGATTGAATGATGACAGAATTAAATTTTTTGGTGTGAATAATGACTAAAGTGTCAGTATGTGCCCGATTAAAAGTCTTTAAAAGTTTTTTCAGTTTACCTTTAAAATTTAGAACTAGCACAGCTGTGTTAAGAAAAACCTGGGGTCCCGGAAGTGTTTTGTTTGTTATTGTTTTGACTTGATGTGATGTGAACGTTTAACCTGTTCAATGATTTTCAGATGCAGGTCATAAACATAAAGAAGGAGGAGCTGATCTGTGATGGAAAGATGATCAGTCATTGTGAATAGTTCGGCCGACATCTGTAAGAGCACAACAGTTGCTTCAATTACGGCGTCAACTAAATTAGCTATAAGTTAAGCTATTCAACACTTCAGTCTAACGTGGAGGGAAACTGCACTTATGTGTAGTTTGTCTTGAAGATTAACTCCAGAAACACAGATATTATTTTGATAACAGCAACAAACCTTTCAAAAGGGAACACTTACCAACAGCGTCCTCTTGAGTCAAAACATTTAGAAACACAGCTTTATTTGTTGATTCCCGAAGAATAGCTAAATGAACATATATCTGATAGATAAAGTGCGCTTTCTGTTGTGACCATTTATGAATAGGCTATTATTTTCGAATCAAAACATTCTATTGCTGCTGTTTCTGCAAAACATTTACCAACCGAAGAGATAAATTAACTAGTCAAGTAAAAAAAAAGAAAAGTGTAAAACCAAATTAATAGTTTATTTGTTATTATTATTACGTAGAATCTGCGTGAGTAAAAATAATTGACCGTTAGCAAAGACCCGCCCTCCTTAGTTACGGTTGCCGTGACGACAAACAATGCAGCTCTCACTCGTACATTTTAATATTTAACTTAATATTTAACTGAAAGCGTTTCTATTAAGTCTATCTTTTTTATCCGTTTCAACACGAATTTCTGTGGAGAGCGGCTGATGTTACGCAAGATGGCGGATAGCAGCGACGCCACATCGTAGAAGCGTTCTGATTGGTCAGAACGCCTGTCAATCAAGCTTTTTGCGAACTGTCAGTTGGACGAAAAACGATATCAGTTTCAGTGTTTTTATTTAAAATATATTTCCTCCGCACTTACTAAGTTTTTGGTGTTGTGATGTTTAATAATGTTAAACGGTCCTGTGTGCTTTCAGCAAGTTGTGTTACATTAAAAGAGCCAAAGGGAACTGTGCTTGTGCTTTGCTCTCCAGTCATATTATGGTAGAAACCGATGATTCAAATGCATTAAAAAGTCCTTGCGTCTCTACTGCCCTTATATATAAAGGCCCATAGACTGCCCAACGCATTCTTTGGGGAGAACACATGTAAACAAACAGGTTCCATGGCCCTGGGGATCCAGCTGCTTTAATCGTCTTGAAGCCTTGGAAATATGAATAGGATTAAGCACACCAAAAAACAACTGGGCTGCAGCCCAAGAAGCCATCTTCAGAGCACTTCACAGACACTCAATTCAGTTAATTCACTGGTAAACATCCATGGCATTATTATAGGCCCCATGAACAAAATCAATCGTGAATATGGCAATGTTTCGTATACATCATAAAAGTTATTTTTTTGTTTTTATTGTTAGGATCTCTTCAAGGAAGCACACTGAATGACTGGTGTTTATTCAGTGTATCACCAAAACTACAGTAAGGTTGCATATACTGTACACCGTAAAAAAAAAAAAACTAAAGTAAACTTTATGGTGGAAAACTGGAAAAGGTGGTTGCCGGAAAAAAATACGGTAACAATGTTTTTATGCTTTTAACTTAAATTTACAGTTAAATACTGTAATTTCATTAACTGGTGTAACGTTAATATGCCAACCTATTAAAGTAAATCTGAAATCAGTTTTGTACCGACTGATAACCACCAAGTGCAGGTGGTGATGAGAAAGTCACACAATGAACTAAAGCTTTTAAAAAGTAACAGAGAAGATGCTCGGCGTCATTCACACAAACACTAAATAAACTGAAATATGCAATAAACATGAATGTAACAATGTTAGATGTAACATGCAACCCTAATGAACATAACTGCTAAGAAAAACTAAGAACAGTGATTTTAAAAGAAAAAAACATCAAATTCAAACAAAATTTTAAATGCAATGCAGGAAATTCTGGGACCGTCGATTTAATTTCTCCCCCGTAAAGTTTACAAAAAAAATTACCGTCAGCAGGTTTTTACTGTAGCTTTTTCAGTTTTTTTTTCTGTTAAAATCATGGTAATTTTTTACAGTGCATACATTAACATTGCATCGTTCAAGTCAACCTGAACCGAATAAAAAATATTTTTAAAGCTTTTGTGAATCTTGGCTGATGCAAATTTCTACGTGCTAAATTATTTAATTAGTAATCGTTTTATTTCAACAAGTAACAAACATGAACTAACACGGAACATAAATGCATTTATAAATTAACATTACCCCAACCTTAATTTGTGTTGTGCAGAATAAATCAATTTTGTATTGACATGAGGATGACGTAAACGGTAACAAATTTTAATCTTTCATCTCTCATGCAAACACTCAGCCATAGGTTGCTATGAACAGATATGCCATTACCATTTCAAATCATTTTAAAATGAGTTAAATATCAAAAGTTATTATTTTTCTAATATGAAATCACCAGAGATATCGGTAACACGTTAAAAGAAAGTTTAAGTGCTAACTAAAATTAACTAGCAATACATTTTATACAGTTTAACTAATTAACTTTTATCGTTAGTAAAAATACAGCTTGTTCATGTTAGCTAAAGGCCAATGAATGACATTAACTTTTGATTTTAGTGCATGCTGAAATTAACATTAAGATTAATAAATGCAGGAGAAATATTTGTCATGTTATTTCAAGTTAACTCACGGAAACCAAGCCTTGAACAGGGTTAACAGAAACACAATAACTGTGATCAAGTACAGAAAGTAGAAGACCACATCTATTATTGTTGCCACTCTGGTCCAGCACAGGCCTTTCCTTTCTTTTTCATTTAGATGAGCAGCAGCCTGAAGCTCCCCGAGGATCTGCTTTAGGGCGTCAGAAGTATACCGCTGTTCTTCATGCCTGTCTGTTTCTGAGCCTGGAGAGCCTTCGGTGTCCTTCACCACATCTGCGAGAAGAGTGATATACGTATAAAGCCTCTTCTGAAGGGCTCGTGAAGGACTGAAATGGATTTACACTTCATCCTTTCTGCTTAGTGTAATTTTTGGCAGCTTGGCAAATGAACTTAAAGCCCCTCGTTATCAGACGTCGGTCAAATATTTACCAGAGAGAGCAGATGAGCTTTCCTTTTTCTTCACTGAAACGGTCGTCTTTCCTTTTGCGATCAGAAAATTCACCAAAATGGTCTCCAGGACGCTGATGCCAATGAGAGTGAAGATGACGACGCAATAAACCCCTAGGGAAACCACCAAAACCAAAAATAATATTAATCATAAATATACCTATACGATAGTGCTATCAAACAATTAATTCGAATCGACATGAAGGGTAATATCATTCCGTATTTGAATTGATTTTCGCTCGGTCTTGGCCCGTTTTATGAACTGTAATAATCAGATGAGCTCTCACCGATCAGGGGAATATCACTGGCGGTGGAGGGCAGCATGTCTTGGAGAAGCAGCAGTAAGACGGAAATGGACAGAAGCAGAGTTACTTTAAAACCCAGCTTCTCTCCTCCGGTTGAATCGACGAAGAAGGAGGCCAGATCCAGAATGAGGAAGTAAAGCACTGGCATCAGAAAGTTGATGACATACAGCAGAGGTCTCCTCTTCAGGGTGATCTGCGAGAACAGAAACCTCCAGAAATACAATATCATCTAATGCCGGCGTCCCGGCTCTGAGGCTGGAGGTCACGCGTTCCATTGCTGAACGTATGAATGCTTATGTGGTTTTTTTGTGATTTCGAATTTCCATTACACTCACGTTCGTGTTTTAGTGTCGTTTCATTATTACTCACATCAGTCGCTGTTATCGTTTTGTACCTTGTATATCAGCTGATCGTGCGGATCTCCTAGAGTGCTGAAATTGGCTTTGGACGTATTTATATTGAGGAGTTCCCACTCTCCCTGAGTCTGAAAGGCCTTCTTGGAGCTGAAGGTCAGGAATGAAGCGTCAGAGTACGGGTTGATTACCAGCTCCTTGTCTGGAAAGAAAAAAACCACGGTAAGGGACATTACAATGACTGAATGTCATGAACCGTGACATCTGATTTCAATTCAAAGGCATGTACAGCCGTACTTGAATGGATCGGAGACTGAAGGGTGAACATGCAGCTTTGGACGTCGAAGGGAAACTGGTGCAGGTTCATCTCGCAGGTCGTGGTCGCGGCTAAGGTGTTAGACGTCACAACGGCGCCTTGATTCTGCAACTGGACATACTGGTTCTCCGTCGTTGCAAACTCGGTCTTGATGCTAAACGGACAGAAACAAAGTAACAAAAGTGAACCTCGAAGGGGTAGTTTACCCCCGCGATCAAAAACTCGTGACTCATGACTTTTCATGGAGATGCATTTTTTTCCATTGTCCACCATTCTCCAGTCCAACGTCCGAAACGTCTCGGTTACGTACGGAACATCTGGCTTACGTATCACGCTTTCTGCAAGTTGCAAACCATGCAAATGTACACTACAAAAAAAGCCATTTCGCACCTTTCAGTGATTTCGATGTCTGGAGTCCAAACCATGTCCTTTTTAAATGAAAAGAATCTGATTCCACAGAAGTCTTCTGGGTTCCAGACTGTGAAATCATTCACCCAACCCTGCATATACGTTATGCGGATAACAGCGGTCAACCGACTTGGGTTTCCACCTTACAGTCGTTTTAATATATACAATTATTTACATTTGTTTTTATTTTCAATTGAGATCTTTCAATGCGCTCCTTTGGTCAACAGGTCAAGAATAAGACGTTTTATCTTGGTGGGAAGAAAGAAAAAGGAGCGTGTGAAAAGGTTTTGGAAATCCTTACATACAAAATTGTGACTTGCGTTGATAGGCTCTGGGCTTTCTCGTTCTGTGGAAAGAAGCAAGACATAAGCGTTGAGTGACGATACTGCAGTAAACCGCTCGACATCCAGTTAAATCAAGCTGGGTTTACCACTTCTGTGATGGAGGTCACATACAGGTCCATATAAACCAGGGTAGGGGTTTCCCACATAGACACGGGCCGCATGGATGTCATCTGAACGTCACCACTGCCCAGGCCGAGATGTTCGATAAGCGCCTTGTAACTGCAGTTTCCAGCAGCAGACGGAGAGCCTGCACAGATCACACTCCGGTCAGATCCTCAAACAGTGCATCCATTCAGACAGGAACGGGTTTGCAGTTACCCTTGCGAAAAGCAGCATAAATCTGAAAAACGTGATCAACTGTGAAGTCAACGTAACGTTTTGGGACAATGAGAAATGTATGCTAATCGAAATCAATCAGTTAGTTAGCTGAATTTTATTTTACAGTGGGTTTTTGACCCAGATAGGACATAAGTGCGTCTTTATTGCATTCAAATTAGTAATTGTCAGTAACGCTTTATTTTAAGGTGTCCTTGTTACATGTACTTACTGTTATAAAAACAATAAATTAGGCATCATTGCATGCAAGTAAGCCTAAGACAAAAAAAAAAAAAAATTGTATTGAAGTGTTGAATGCACGGACCAGCATTTATCATACACTGAAATCTACTTTAATCTTTATTTAAAAAATTGTTTGTCGTGTATTTAAACATATAATTACACATTTATAATGAGGAATTTCCAATTTGGCACATTTAAAATATTAATTTTAAATATATATATATATATATATATATATATATATATATATATATATATATATAAACATAAGTTTATATTAATAAGATTATTAAAACATGATTTAATTACTTAAAAAGTAAAACAATTAGTCTATGTGAAAAGTATGTGAAAAAAAGAATGTGCCTCTTTTTAAAACACATTAAAGTGAGTTTTTTGTGTGTGTGTGTGTGTGTTTTAAATACACATGTACAGTCAAAGACGAAAAAGGGTTTCAGTATAAATACATCAAGTGTAATACTGCTTTAAATTGTTGTTGTTGTTTTTCTTACCAATTTAAATAACACATAATAACACATAAAAATTATGTTACACTGAATGATAATGTAACATTCCAACCAAATTTCAACATTATATTCTTCTAAAACCTTGAAAGTAGACACCTTACTCTTACTTACTTTTAATGTGCTTTCTATGATCACCTTTGTAAATTTCTTATGATGTGGACATCTTGACATCTTTGACCCATATATATGCACACACACACATATATATATATATATATATATATATATATATATATATATATATATATATATATATATATTATATTATATGTAAAATATGTAATTGTGTTGTCATTGTGGAAAGTTTGTTAAGGTAATGAAAATATGACAACGACAACACACATCTACATTACAGCTGGACATTTAAAACAGACTTACCGACTGAGGCCAGATAAAATATCAGCCACCCCAGATACATGGCAAGCAGTCTGGAGATCAGGTGCTGAACAGATGACGGTCATTTGGTCTCATATTTATACACCACCAATGAGAACCACGTCCAACCTCCTCTTTTGTTCTGTTTCTCTATACAAACTACCCAACTACACTGCACAAAAACTATACAAACAGCTGATGTCATTTCTATATGCCCTTAACATACACACTTTGCCTGAGGTGCTGTTTGCAATTTCGCTTATGCCCTTTACATGGCCGACAGTCAGTCAGAATCCAGCTTTCTGGATCTCCTTGAATCAGACTAACTCTTAAACGTAACCTCACATTTAAATATCCCAGACGGATGATTGCGCTGGGGCTTCGAGAGCCATCGAACGAACTCTTCGCCGCTGTAACCACAAATCTAACGTCACTTCAGAGGTAGTGACGGAGGCTTGAGCCAGGGATGATGCAGATGTGAGGGAGAGAGACACGGTGCAATTATTTTTGCGACAGTAAAAAGTAATTCCGGGAACGCACGCAGAAACGCAGCTTTGCATGTAGATTCACAAACGTGTCACTAAGACGTACGCCTTTGCTGACAAACACCTCAAACCAGATGAAATGGATTCTTTTATTGAGTTATCGCTTTCGTTCAACCCTTAGATGAGCTCGCCTTAGCTCTAGCGTTCCCATTCCCCGCAGAACTGAATAACCATCGTCAATCTCGGAAAACCACCGATATGGAGTACGGAAATAGTGTACAAAACTCAAACCGAGTTACCCTGAGAGCTTGCTAACTAGCTCAACATGACATTAAATCAAACCGGAAGATATATTCTGAAGAAAATACAAATAAGTGGCAAACAAATACGGTGTTAGTTGTTTGGGCGTAACTTACACACGACGCGTTCTTAACGGTTTTCTATTAAAAGCAACTTAAAGGAACAGTTCACCTAAAAATGAACATCCAGTCATCTTTTTCTCGCCATTGTGTTATTCCAAAACTATTTGAATTTCATTTTTTAGCGGAACAAATGTTTTTTGGATAATGCTGGGAATCTTGCCAACCAAATGGCTTCGGTTCCCGTTTCCAGAATAAAACCCAAGTCAATGCGAACAGAAAATATCTGGTAACCGACGTTCTTGAAACAATGCGACGAAGAGCGGATGACGCCAGAACTTTCACCGCCGGCTGAACCATCCCAGCGGCACCCTGAGATGATTTCGGCACAGTTTTACAAATCCTCCTTTAATACGCGTCAGTGGGCAGTTTGAATTCCTTGAAGCAGTAAAAGGAGATGTCGCCGTGATCCACCACCGCAAACGTGACCGGGACATCTCCGCTTTGGAAGGACAGCTGCTTCGTGGCATTCAGATCAGGCACCGGACCGTCAAAACTGCCAAAGACGGAAAGAAGCTGGGTTGATCAGATCAGGACTTTTACAGGCATCACTCTTTTACGCTTTCTATCAGGAGCGAGATATACGCATGCGTTTCTATTTACAAGCCATGGAATATTCCGTGGCTTGCAAATAGAAATAGAAACTTATCAAACAGCCGATTATGACTTGATCGCTATTTAGTACTGCGATAACATAAACCGATCTTCCATGCCACTGTATGACTAGGGCAAAATGACAAAACCAACACAGCAGGTCAAAGACAGCCGATCATTGTGAGCGATCGTATAACGCAGCAGACTCATTTCAGCGTGTTTACCTGCAGACACACATGCGTGTGTAAGGCTTCCCAGGGAGGCTCTTTTTAAACTCTGCCACCGTGTCCGGTTGGTAAACATCGAAACTAATCTTCCACTGGTCCGACGGGGACAGGCTGAGAAAACAAGACGGTTTGAAACAACGGTTTAATCATCTCGAACCCTTATTTGACTTCCATTTTGAGACAAAGGGCAAAGCTACCGGGTTGCTCTGCTGGAAAACTCCAGCATGCGCTGGTTAGGCACGTTTTAAAGCTGGTCCTCGGCGACGAAAGCCAAGAGCCATGCTTCAAAACCAACATATGCCATTTTTTTCAACAGGAACATCACTTATTAGGATGCTGCGCGGTAGCGCGTTTAGGAAAGGATGGTAAAGGTGGGCTGTCCTCACCTGGAAGCCCCTTCAGACCAGCTCGAGGACTTGATAATGTTGATGTGGTTCAACAGTTCACCTGCATCCGAACGGGACAAAAAGAGAGGAGCGTCACATGGAAGACAAACATTTTCTTAAACAGTGACTTAATGAGCACCATGTCCTTCGGCGATATGTTCGATTATTTGATTATCTTTTTAAAGGTTATCTATTTGCCATACACTTTTAAAAAAATACAAACCTATTTTAATCATCAAAAAGGATTATTAACACGTATTCTAAAATATAATTACACATTAAAAATTAATCGAATAATAATAATAATCGAATCGAAGTAACATTAAATATTTGTGACCTTCATTTCTATACTAAAATGACTAGAACTCGATATATTGTAAAAAAAACAAAACACGAATTCATTATTTTAGTATTACAATTATTATAGTATAATAATATTTTATTATTACCTAAAACTACAGCTAAGTTTGAATAAAACAAACTAAAATAAATAATAAAATAAAACTACTCAAACTAAAATTAGAAATGCTTCAGTGGTAACTAAATAAAAAATAAATAAATTTACAAAATAAACAAAAAAATAAATCAGTGAGTTAATCATTTGGTAAAAATAAATGCATATTGTAATTAAATGTTTTTTGACCTTGCATGGATGTTAACCTGTTGCTAGGGAATCCCAAAACGGGGCACTTTGAGAATGAATTGGTGTGTGGTCTTACGGTGTGAGCTGCACTGGCCGGGCTGAGTGAGGGGCGTCACCTCCTGCTCCCACAGATGCGCGGGTCTGTCTTTCCGTCTCCGTCTCCTCCTGTCCTCCAGCAGCTGCAAATACTCGGCCCAGTCCCTGCAGTGCCTTACCTCTCGGTCACTGTTAACGTCCCTGTGATAGCGCTCCCTGTCTCTCTGGCGCTCCCTGTCCCGCCGCGACAGCTTCTCCTGCTTCACGTTGAGTCTGCCGAGCCACGGGGTCACGTCGCAGCCGCCCACCTCCAGCGCCCCGGGCAGCAGGCTGGGGTCTGGAGACGCCAGAGACACGGGGCGGCTCCGGCGAGCGCCCAGGTCCGGGAAAGAGATGCTGCCGAAGTCCCAGCGAGGAGCCGCGCTTCGGGCTCGAGCGGGACGCGGCTGGACATCGTCCTCCGTCCACCACGTCCTGTCAGAGGCGTCGGGGCACTGCACGGGCTTCTCCGAAGACTCACCGCTCCTCGCTAGCTCCTCACCTCGGTCTTCGGCTGTCGTCTGTTCCTCCGGTGACGGGTTCTGTTTGTCACTGGGACGATCGAGAAGGGATGAGGTTTAGCAGTGCAACCGAATGCAATCTTTAATTATTTAAATAATCGTTTAACTATATTTGATTATATTTTAGTTTTTAATCAACAATATTTATTTATAGCTATTTAATTATCATGCTATTTATAAGATTTAGCTTCTTTGTAGTCAATACAGCATTTCAGTCATGATAAAATCAACAACATGGTATGATTGTATCATAATTTTGCATCACCTGACCTGTTACCGCGATGCAGTGCAGACTAATTTGTACAGTATGGACTTGAATACGCCCATGTACATTTACAATATACCCTTATACTAGCAAAACACAGTCCTGAGGTTTGTGTATGGATCTGTTAGTTAAGAAGAAGAAACATCCCGTACCTGGACGCAGGACTCGGAGAGCGCTTCCTCTTCAGCTGGTTTCTCTGTTTGTCCAGCGATGATGCCGGCAGATTCAGCTGTCTCTCATACGTGGACGGGACTGAACTGTGCGAAAGACGATTTTACCGGAAACATTAAGCGAGCGCACCGAACAAATGACGCTAATTATTGGGCTAGAGAACAAGCAGACGATCCTTACCTGGGGTCAAACCTGTTCACAACATACCCCAGCCTTTTCAAATGTCCAAAAACCTACATCAAAGAAGACAAATTAGACTTACGGATGTTTAAAGGCGCACTCGGCGTGCTTTGGTTCTGTCTGTTTGGCTCTTCTTTCATCGGCGTGGGACTATTTTAATGGCAGCTTTACGCGTTTTCTCATCCGGATGACGCACAAACCTGATACTGGTGAAGGGTCACAGTCCCGTGAGAGAGGAAGAGCTCGTATCCCTCCTGAATGGATAAAGGGAGGTCCCGGTAAAACACCTGCACGCTGCCCTGAATCACAGACGGGACGTGTCTTCAACACTGAAGATAATCGGCACAGGGCACAAAATGACATTATGTAAATACGAGGATGAAAATGTCCACTCACACACTCCATGAGGTAAAGAGCCTCTTCGGGAAGAAGGTACTGCTTGCCTCTTTCTGAAAACCCCATTGTCTGCCAAAACTTCCCCTGCAAAACAAGCCATAATTAGCGAGCTGTGAACAGACGGGGGTGATATTTCATTTGACGTCTGTCCCCGGACCCACCGCCGGCGACTGCAGCTCCACGAGGCGTTCGGCGGGGATCCAGACAGCTTTCACTAGATTCCCTCTGCGCACAAACACCACAGCACCACATGTCTTTCTGTCTTCTTGCGTTGCGTAACGTGCGTTTTTACCGAGTCACTCACAGCCTCTCGACTCTCTCCTCGGCCAGGAGCGTCCAGTGCTCGTCCAGACTCTGCTCCAGACGGGCCCTCTGCTGCTCCGAGCCGCTGGGCAGGAAGTCCTTCTGGCCCCTCAGCGGGATCTTGTGGCTCCGGGACCTCGCCTCGAACAGCTCTGATGGACTGCAGGCAGAGCCAAGGCGTAACAGGACACGGTTGACTTTTTAACACCGTCTCATACTGGCAAAATAAAGACGATCTTTTCTTCCATGTCAGAGTGAAACAAATGAATGATAAAGAAAAATGTTGTTCATTTAGATGCAGTTAAAATGTGGATGTTGCACTCAAGACTAGAGCGAGATGAATATGAAATGGCGGTTATTTAATAATTTACCATTTTTGTTTAGAATAAAAAGCAAGAAATGAATTTTCATTTCACTCAAGCCAACTTCTCATGCTATATAACTTCTATAAACTTATATATATATATTACCTTTGTTATAAACCTATACATTAAATGTCAAAATCTATATATTTATAAAATTCTTCATTATGTTTAAAACTATTATGATATAATCAGAAACCAAGTTTACTTCAGAGCTGAATGTTTGTTTTTTTGTCGTTTGGATAAAATTATTATGTCCGTAATAAACATACATGCAGTCACAGCCACCTCGAAATGACAAATTTCAGAGCAAAACGCTCATTTTCGCCTCAAAATGATACTAAAAAAAAAGTCTGAGCTGACAATCGTTCACCATGTTTTAAAAAATCAGCAATGTTTCTACTATTGGAAATTGTTGGCAGACAAATGCGATGCTGTGTAGTGTTTTGGTTTAAAGGAGACATGAATATCACGCTCGAAACGAAACAATGATGATCCGTTAAACCTTTCAGCGCATAAATAAATTTTATTGACAAGTTTCTGTCACGCTCGTGTGTCGCGTGCTCTAACTTTTACGCGTTTGCTGGCTAGCGCGCGCGCTTCCGGTTTCCAGCAGTAAGTCACTTCTGTTTGTGTCGCCGCGGGGCAGGAACAACTCAACGAAGTAACGCCGCAAACGCTTCGTGGCGATGAATGAATGAATAAATGATGAGGGTTACCTCAGCAGCTCCTCGTAAACACTGTGCGCGTGAGCCGCTGGAGACGCGTCTCTGTCCGCCATGTTTACCTCTGCGCGTCTCCGTCGGGGTCCTAGTGCGCGCGGCCGCGGTCTGGACGCCACTCGCCGCTAGATGGCAGCACAGCGCCGCGCGCGCGCGTGTGTGTGTGTGTGTGTGTGTGTGCGTGCGTGCGTGCGTGCGCGTGCGTGTCGAACGCCTGAAATACGGTCTGTGTTTGATACAGGTTTAATATATTTTCATCCGTGCTGTCTGTATTTTAGAATGTAAAATATAATCATACGTGAATATTTTCAAAACACATACTGCATTTATGCACACACGATAAATAAGCAGCACACGTGCACGCATCATGTAAACAAAAACTTTTATTTTGCACGCAGTTAATGATTAATCATTTGACAGCGCTCATTTTATACAACATAAACGTACCGCCTTGTGATTTTTAAAGCTTTTACTTGTCCGTGTGTTTATAATCATGCTCTTGCAAAATATTCTTATTCTATACATTCTTTTTTTCAAATTGTTTTTTTAATAAAGACTGTAATGGTTGTTGGAAGCGTAAAGATGGTATCAGCATTTTTATCGTTGTATTTATTTATTTAATTAGATTTTTTTTGTCCGTCCGTTGGACGCCGTTGTTTGGTTTCCTAAAGCGTCTTCCTTCGTGTTTCACTTAGACTGTTTAAATACATAGAATGTTAATTTCTAAAGATTTAAGCAGCAATGATGTTATATATAATTAGTTGACCTTCAGAGAGGTCGGATCTCGGATCCACTCGGATCTCGATTGAATCATTGACCCGAATCGTGAATGACATGAACAAGCATGTGGCGTACTCAGCTTTAAAGCTACTTCTGTGTTGCTCTGCTGAAGTGCTGTCGGGGGGATATCAGGTGAAAGGTGTGGACGGTGACGTGTGTTTTGGCCGTATCGCGCGTCCAGCCCTCCGTTGTTTGCCTTGAACGGCCGCAGAGCTGAGCCACCTGACCCCACAGCGACGAGACGGACACCTCACAGACCCACAGAAACACTTGCACCTCCACCCCCTTCCTGCAAGTCCGCAATAAAGCACGTTTCCAGTAAGCTGGATAGCTTCCCAAGACCTAGCCATTACCATAGAAACAAACGCCTTGAGCTGACAGTGGTGTCTCTCTTGACCGAACGAGGCCACCCATGCAGAGAAAAGCACGGCACAGCATGAAGCGTTCTGTACGTATATACATATATATATATATATAAACCCCAACAGCTTCTGACGCATCACATCCTGTTCTCCTGTTTATAGACGCTCTTATCTGTCATTCATGCTAATCCTGCATCTTTATACGTTTAAACATTAAACGCACCACTCTCTGTATCTTCTTTCTTCGCGCACAGATACTTTTAAACTTTTAAGCGACTTTACTTTGCTTTAAAATGCACGAGCATTGATTGCATTTCCGAATGAAAATGTGTATGTATTGTCAAATTAAGTAAAAGCGTATATGAAACCTATTAAATATTGTCACATTTTCATATATTGACCAGCGTTGGGGGTAGCACATTAAGTAATGCGAGTTATGCAACGAGATTAAGTTTTTTAAAGTAACTTGTAAGGCATTGCTTTTCAATTTACCAGACAAGATCTACTTTTAAGTAACGCATTTTATATATATATATATATATATATATATATATATATATATATATATATATATATATATATATATATATAAAATATTTTTAGTTTCATTTATAAAATTCTTCCGTTTAAATGAAGTTGCATGTATAAATCAAATATGCACAGTAACATTTAATATACATTATTACAAAAAAAATGTTCTGAAATGTTGAATTTTAAAATGTTCTACCTAAAGTATATGTTACTAAAAGCTAAATAAACAACATGAATATGTGATAAATTATAAATTATGTCCCACTATAGGTAACAAATATTGCAATGTGTACAAATAGGGTCACGATATCGATCAATACATGTCATATATTGCATGTATATGTACACATATAATGGCCATTAGCATACAGTAGCACACTTGACACGTCTTTACGGGGGGTGTTAGGTTTAAGGGGTAGCGCACCGCTTTAAAACACGACTAGCATCAATGAAAGTGCAGCAGTGTAAACACAGCAGATTAACAGATTAGCGCTGGAGGAAGCTAAACTTCCGAATGAGTCTGCGACGCTACCAAGGTGAGCGATTTGTCCTCAGCGTGGCTTTGTTTGCTAATAGTTTCAACGGTGTCAGCTTCTGCAGACCTGTTTGCACAGGAGCCCTCAAAGGCTTTCACAGAACGAAACGACGGCGCAAAATCATTCATTTGCACGAATTTAATCCCCTCAAATGGGAGCCGACTGTTATATTAGCAAAAAAAAAAGCACCGAAATGCCAGTTTTCGCCAAAGAAGAAGCGCACAGTCAAGTTCGATTTGGGCGGGATTAAAAACCTAAGCCTGAGCAAACGAAACTTTCCCAAACAGGCCCAGAGCCGCTAATCAAGTCGACCTTTTAATATGACCTCTCTGGCAATCTGTTTTAACGTAGTGTTTTGCGACCCAATGGCTCTGGACAAAAGCGGGGGGGAAAAAAACCAACATCACTGCCGATTTTAGCCGAGACAGACCCAATTCAGTGCATTAAACGGCGGATTAGAGAGTCGCATGCTATGAAAAACTTTCACACGTCCCGGGACCCCGCAGTTAAGCGTTCCTGAATGGGACGGAGAGAATCACACACAAAGCTTCTACGTCACCGCTGGACCGGCGCAGGGCCCGTTTGACGCAACTCGCCACAAATCTGTAAAACTGTACAAAGAACGATATAAAACCTTTACAGCGTCCATTCAGGACGCTCGCGCGGCTGTGAACGATCGGATGTCATACTGCCACGACACTACATTATTAAGAAAATACTTTTAAACTGGCGCAGACCGGCCAGGAACCGTAGAAGAAGAAGTCGTCACTTCTGCTTACTGAAGGTCCTGGAAGACGGCGGACAACTGTAAAGCGTAACGATAAAGATATGTAATGTAATTAACTGAACTTTAGTTTTTCGACCCGCTGGAGCAAGCATGCAATTTCACAATTTTCTTTTTTTATCAAAACGTGTGTGTTATGTGAAAACCACACAGTCCTACAGTCGCCAATGTTTTTCTTTCATGCCAAAAATCACTGCGATATTAAAGAACGTGCTCGTAACGCTTGTCACTTTCCTAATGTCGGTATATAAAAACGTAATTTTTGATTAGTTGCATGTATCGGTAAGGACCAAATATTGCTATATTGTTGCATTAATAGTTATTTTGATGTGTTGCGACAGAAGCACATTTGAAGTGCTTGATTATGATTTTAACTGCTTGATATTACGTTTAAAATGAATATATTTTCCACGTGCTAAATCACTTATTCATCGTTACCAATATGTAATGCGAGTTTAAAATATATAATAATATAAATAAATACACGACATGCACATAAACAGATTGCAACTCCTAACCATAAAAATAACCATATTTCATATGATGATGTGCTTATGTCCTACTTAAGCAACTTAAAGCAAGTAAGTTCAACTAATTGTGTTTAATATCACACAATTAATGCGTTTCATTTATTTGCAGTTAACATGTGATCAAGTGTCCCAATTAATTACGTTCCTCAAGCGTATCCTTTTAAATTATATCCTTTTTGAGGTTTTTAATGGAAAAAGACCAATCCAAAGCACCAAAAAGCACCCAGCATCTGACCACCTGCCGGAAAAAAACTGTGATGCACGTTTCATGCGTTACAGGAAAAGCGTCACCTTTTAGTCTTTACAGCTGGAAAGCTAAAGCCAGAGTCGAGTTTGCCCCGAGAACATCGTGATACTGTTATTGTTTCGTCCAGTGTTCATGAACGTCCAGCGGCTGCGGATATGAGCTGATTAATGAGCGTTTGGCGTACAGGCGGCGCACTGCTCACTTTCCTGCACAAGGTCACCGCGTCCCAGAGCTGCTGGCTCCCTCGGGGAGATTCCACGCTTCCAGAATGTTCTGGCTGATTCCCTGCATGGCTAATTCTCTTCTTGTGTGTGTGTGTGTGTGTGTGTGGGGACGGGGGGTAGATTCCTCCTTTCTCTCCGGTGTGTTCAGCCTTTAAGTCTCGGCTTGTTTGCATTCCTCTCAGTTAATAAGTGTTTGTCTGATCCCAGAGCAGGGGCTAAAGATCACCCCACGCAAACACGCCGCCCCTCCCTCGCCTCGCTGTAAAAGAGCCCGCGAGAGGGACGCTGAGCTAATGAGTGTCATAAATTTCATGGACCTTCAGCTCATCCATTAACCATGATAATATCCGGGGGACCAGCACGGATCAGATCTACCACAGTGGGTCATGTGACCCGTCTACACGCACACACACATTCACTTAGTTTTCAAAGGGCGGTTTATTGCGTTGTGTTTCAGTCCGACTAGCGAGCCTTAAAAAAGAGGACCAGCAGCAAACCAACTTTTTAAAGCACTTTAAAAAGTATTTGTTTTGGGAATGACATACTTCTACAGAGCGTTCGTATGAGAACGCAACGGAATGTTTCGAACATTTAGCCGTGTGGTATTGGCCAATGAAAACGTATCACGCGATTTAAATGGACGTTAAATGCATTTATTTGAACTTTTACGTTTTTAAGTGTGCTTAAGTAAGACCTTCATGGTCGGCTGCCTTTGAAATACGGTTCTGCATGTACCGACGAACAAAGTGTGTTCAGGTACCTTCCTATTTAACTGGTATGTTGTGTATGATATGCATATATATATATATATATATATATATATATATATATATATATATATATATAGACAAAGTTGCAATGTAGCATATTTAAAGTATATAAACATTAAATGTAATATCAAACAGGTATAGTAAAAGACTGGTCATAACACTGGTCACATGACCTCAGAATGCATGTTTAATTAACATATTTGCCAACCATTTATCATTTCACTGCAAAAGTGTCCTAAAGTGATATTTGAGGTGATTAAGACATTAAGTGCACTTTTCTTGCATGCATTAAACAAGCACACAAAAAATATCTGTCACTTAATGGTCGTGTGCTATTCTAAACACGTTCAGAGCTATTATGCCTGACCCTGTCTAGCCTATATATATATATATATATATATATATATATAAAAAACACACATCCCAATCCCACTGGGTGCCACTAGTGGCAAAGAAATTACACACTTCACCTTTCAAAAACAGTATCAGTGTTGATTAGAAAGGGCCGGGCTGTGGGAAATTACTTCAGAAGTCTGTGTTTGGCTTCATCCTCCATCTGTTCCAATCAAGTCATTTAATAGGAGACGCAGCCACCATTGCTGGGGGTGGACAACCGAGAGTGTGTTTAGAGTTGCACTGGAGAAAGCCTTGGCCGAGCCCGTCTACGAGGGGGTCCCAATTTGGATCCAGCATCAGGGCTTTTGTCACCGCGAGCGCTCACCTATTGAAGGCAGCGTCTCAGATATGTAAAGCAGCGTCATTTTAAAGTCTTTGCTCCACTGGGAAACAAACAAAGAAATAAAGAAATCAAATCAGCGGAGAAAAAAAAGAAAAAGAGTATCTCCCCCCCGAGTAGCGTAAAAAGGCCCTGGCAGAGGCATGTGAGGGAAATAACTGAATAAATGCAAAAAAAAAAAAAAACGGAGCAGGGTGAAAGAGTTTACTATGCTCTTGTTTGCTTAAAGTAGGCATTTTTTTCTTTTCATTGAGCGAAGCCAAGTCCTGCGGACGGCTTGGTGCGTCTCCCACCCAGCATTCAAAGGCAGGCCCGGACTTGCCAGTTCAAGGTCGAGCCGCGTCCGCCAGCATCGCTCACGGACCTTCCCTGGCTACCGCGGGCCTTGTTTATGTTTGTTTTTTTCTCTCTCTCCGCTGTAATTCTCTCTCCCTGCGGCAGCGGCTCTCTTGAGATCAGGTGTCGGGTGAGCTCTTCCCGACCAGCGTTTGTGCGTGATGAACGTTTAGCGCCTCTATTGTTTCTCGGTCTCCACAACAGAAGACGCCTGCGAGATTGGATGACCTCGGGCTGACAAACCTGCGCTCGTTCGGTTGCCAGGTTCGTTTCTTTAAAACGCAGGCTATAACTCCGCTTACTCGGGACAGGTCTGACTTGTTGCTGTTGTCATGCCGTTTAGGGTTAAGCTGTTATATAATGCGAAGTGAACAAGATTCGCTTCTCTTGAAGAAACCGAAAGCAGTATACCTTTGTGACTAATGAGGGTAGGGTAGGGAGGTTCGGAGAAAACAATACCCCGCGGGCTCATTTAGCTTCGTAAAGACACAACGTATACAATACGTTTGATTGCTCTGCAGTCACTGTCCATTTTTCATGGGAGGCGAACCTGGAGATGATGAGCAATTGGTGGTGTTTGTCCGATCGAATGCCTTGCACACGCTTCAAAATAAACTTTTTTATCCCCATCGTGGTTTTATGAAGCTTTAACGTCCTCGGAATCGTTCTTCGTAGCAGAAGAAGGTTCTTCATAGCGGAAGAAGGTTCTTCGTAGCGGAAGAAGGTTCTTCGTAGCAGAAGAAGGTTCTTCATAGCGGAAGAAGGTTCTTCATAGCGGAAGAAGGTTCTTCAGATGTTCTTTGCGCTCTTTTAAGAACTGTTCACCGAAAGGTTCTTTAAGGGAACCAAAAATGGTTCTTCTGTGGCAAAAAATAACAATTTGGAAGCTTTAGTTTTAAGGGAGGTGTAATATAACATACCTCAAAAGGTTTTTGTCACAGTATAATTCAAGTCACATTGTAAGTAACAACAAAATAATTTAATAAACAATAACTGTACAACAATAAGTGTCCAAAAGAGCATTTTCACAGAAATGTCATTTTGGTTTATCAATAGAAATTTTCAGTGAAGCACCTTATTTTATTTTTTTTTTATGATTATTGTTTTATTCTGTGAAGAACATTTTAATATTCTAAAGAGGTCCACTACAGAACTTGTGGAATGGAAAGGTTCCATTAAAGGTGTATGTAACAATTAAAGAGCCATTATTTTTAAGAATTTGCACATAACGTAACAGATTAGAAGTTATTCTAATGATATTTTAAGAACTGTTCACTGAAAGGTTCTTTGCGAAACCTACATTTCTATGGCTTTGCACAAAAAAACACCTTCTGGAAGCTTTATTTTGAAGTTCCTAGTGTTTTACTGTTAAATTCCATTAATTCATAGACACAATTTTGTTCTACAATTCTGTTTTTCATACTATTGACTTAGCATAGCAACTATAACAGGTAGCAGCCAGGTACTAAACCTAACCTTAACCTATGCGCATCCATGATGCTACATTATATTATAAAATGTTTAACCTAAAAGATATTGGATAAGTGTATGCACAATGGGTTAAATAATGGGTATGCACAAACGGTTCATTTCAATAGATCATGTGAAAACTATGACCAAACTGGTTTGGTTTGATTGCTTCATGAGCGTTTAAAAAGAATAGTATGAACGACTTGTCGTGACAGTTGCATCTGTTCACTCCTGCGTATTGCGTTTTGTTCCGGTTGTGAGAAAGTTAAATCACGGAAGTTGGATTCAAACTGTCGGGAGCGCGCGCGACACTGGAGAGCCTTCGTTTGAAACACACCTCTACTCATTAGCAGCCTGATGAACAGCATTATTGGAGATGATTACGATGAACCGTGCAAACAGCAGGAAATGGCTTTGTCATGGGGCTCTTTTGCCGGCTCACCGCCACCCCCAAACACCTACAAAAGAGCATCGCAGCCCTGCGTAATGAATAAAGGGCCTCCCACCGTTTCACTACGTATTGTTTTCCCTATGCTCGCTCACTGTGTGTATTGCTGCCTAAGCTGGTGATGGATGTCGGATTACTCAGCCGCTAGTGTCTCGCTCACAAAGAGACTGTGGCTCTGAGAACACACACCAAACACACACACACACACACACACACCCGCCACCTACATCCCAGCATGTCATGGCCCACTGCTTCGCCTGACCTCTGCGTCTCTGATATCAGCGCTCATGTGGTAATGATGCAGGACACAGCTTCATTGTGTAAACTTGTTGATTTTTGTCGAACGAGTGCAATACCTCTTGTCTGCGCGTTAATATGTCGTTTAAAACCAAACACACTGTGCCGATGGCTCATTGGCCGTAATATTATACATCTTATTTACATATTATGTGTGTGTGTGTGTGTGTGTGACAATTTCCACATAGATACCAATTTTTGTTAAACATTCTGATAAATACACAAGATTATGTAAGATAAGTTTGATTTACAGTACATAGAAATGGAGGCATGTGCATATATATATGTGTGTGTGTGTGTGTGTGTGTGTGTGTGTGTGTGTGTGTGTGTGTGCTTGTTCATGTGGTTTATGACAACACAAATTTGTATGAAGACATAGATATGTGAAGGTGATTGACATCAAAAACTCAACTCGTCAAAAAAGTTTTTCTGCCAAACTAAAAACGCACAAAGTGGGTCGGTGTAGGGTTGGTTTGGAGCAATATAAAATAACTTATGTACACTTCTAAGTATATACCCTATACACTTAAGTATACTCTTTTATTTATTTCCATGTTAAGTTCTCTTTTTGAGGATATTCTCTATAGACGGAAGTGTTATGCGCGTTTACGAGGTGGCAAAGCCGCAAAGTGAATTAGTTTTCACCACTCAGCAAAAAACTAAGAGTTGTTCGTTTTTAAAAAGAGATTGTTTTGTTGTAAATAATGTTCAGTTTCTTGCGCAGACCGGCCGTTTGGCTTCATAAGGCCCCAATAAATTATTAGAAGAAACTTTGTGTTGCCTTTTTTTGACTTTTATGAATCTTAAAGGGTAACTCCAAACTGAAAATGTTGTAATTAATCGCCCCCTGCGTCGTTCCAAACCCATAAAACCCGTTTGTTTGTCTCCGTAACGCAATTTAAGATATTGAGGATGAAAACAGGGAGGTTTGTGACTGTCCCGTTGATGGCCAGGTAAAGACGACGTAGTGTTCTGAGAGGAAGCTTTTAAGGGTTTGGGGGGAAGTGATGGACGGCGTCGTTTTCCTTTTTGGGGCGGAGTCTCCCTTTAAGACGGCCTTTTCAGACACCTTAAAGAGAAAGAAATAACGTGTTCCCCTGCTCTGGAAGGTAAGTGCACTTTCACGAAGACGTACAGCATCTCCCTAATAACCGCCAGCCCCCTGCCAGCCCTCCCTAATCAAACCCCCCACCACTGTCCACAGAGGCTGTTATGGACCCTTGCCCATTTTGCGCTCGGCCCTCGCGACAATAGCACCAGCAGTTGCCCAGGAGACCGGCCCTTTCACGGCCCGTGTGATAAAAAAGACGTATTCGCTGCTCGTCTCAACCCCAAACCCCCTCCACCCCCGTCTCTTGTGTCTGGATCGCGGGGATCGCCCGAGCGCACGAGAGCCGTCCGGGGCATCAGCGGCTCTCGGCGCTTCTCGAGCTACACGAGGAGCCGAATGCCAACGGAGTTGTGCGGGGAAACGGCGCGGACCCCGTCCCGGAGCCGCAGCTCGCCCCCCCGCGCGGGGGCTCATGTTCACAACAATGTAGCAGTCCGCCCCCCCCACCTCGTCCCGCAGTCTGACGGCTGACAAACGGCCTCCCGTTACAGTAAAGGCCCGACCCCTCTGATATTTACTCTCCTTTCTTCACTGAAAAACGTTTCCCCCATGTGACGTCAAACGACAGACTCCAGGAATATTCAGAAGTTGAGAACTGGCTCCATTTCAGTCGGCGCGAATTTGAATAGAAACGGACAAAGAGCTTCTCGCTACCGGATTTAACCCATTACTTTTGTTTCGTCGGTATTGATAGCTTTTAAGTGGATTGTATGGCGTTTTCATTTTGCGTATTTAATAAAAATGTACATAAATGCTTCTAAATGGCCACCATTTAAATGCTTCGGGTCAGTAACAATTTTGTAAATGCTTTTTGTTTCTTATGCTCAAGACTATTTATTTGATTAAAATGACTGAAAAAGCAATGAAAATGATAAACAATTGTCTATTTGGATATGTTTTAAACCTTAATTATTTTCCTGTGACGCAAAGCTGTGTTTTTACAGATTTTTGCTGATTTCTAATGCTTCGTAAACATTTCTTATTATTATCATCAGTGTCATGCTGCTTCACAGATCATTTGGTTTCATTATTCTTCTTCGATAAATAGAAAGTTAAAAACGGCGTTTAAGTGGAATGCAATGTAAAAATCCGCACTCTTTTAGTAAGTTAACGCATCTTGAATAAGACTTATGCGTACGAAATCATAACGCAGCCGGCACGAATCCTTCGTTTTATTGTTTTAAATGGACTTCCTTCGATCCAAATTTCAATTCTGCGTTACAGCAGATTCTTCTGAGGCTAGATCTGAGACCCTGATGCCAAACGACAGGACATCGCTGGCTGTATTTTGATTACATTATCTCTTGCTTTGAAAGCTTTTTACACTTTTAGTTTTGAACATTGTCAGAGTGAAAGACAACAGCGGAGGGTTTAGTATTTCACCGGCGTGCTCTCCTTACCTGTAGCTATCAGCAGGACTGCAGGATAATACCTGGATCTGGTTACAGGGCCTCTCATCTGACCAAGCCACCACATTATAATTACGAGCACACTTTACCTGGAAAGACTATTCCAGCTTGGATTGGTCATCCCAGACCTCTCCTGAGAGGGGTGATAACCTGAAGGATGATTGTCTGCGTACAATACACCCATCCATCCTAAAGGAATTGATTTGCTTGAGCTAGAATGTTATTTTAACAGAAATATATTGATTAAGCGTATTTATTAATTTACTCTGTTAACATGTTTTTACAAAGTTACATATATTAATATTTATTTATTTATTATTTATCATCACCACATTTGGTAGCATTTGACGCGGTGATAAATTATTAAATAATAGAAAAACCTGTTTCTTTATTTATTTATAAGACAACATTTATTTAATTATCTATTTAGTTTATGTAATTATTTATTCTGTGAACAGATTAATAGCATTTAAATTGAAATATTCAATAAAGTAATAGAAAAGTTTTTTTATTTATACATCAACATATTTATTTAACTTATTTGTTCGATCAGGAACGTTTATTCTATGTTTATTATATATTAAAGTTTATTTATTAATCTGATCTTTCAACATGTTCTATCTGAAATATTCTTATTCATTTATTCTGTCAATTATTCTGCTTTTAATCCTGAATATTCTTTTAACAGAGATGTACCGATGAAGCCTGTTTTCTGTTTTGTCAAGACATTTATTATTCTTTTTTTTAATATAAGTTGTATTAAATTACAGCCAGTTCAGATGAAACAAATAACAGAAACACCCTATTTCTCTCAGAAATTAAATAGGCATTGTATTGTACAAAAAATCGAATGTCACGTAAACGTATCCAGGTCACATTTGTCCTAAAAATTAAAAAAAAAAACTAAATGCACAAAGGTAATAACAGTTAAAAAAAGAGTTCTAAAACAGGTTGAGTTTGCTTTGAGCCAAATGTAAATTCTTACATTTTGATTAAAACCATGTTGTTGGCAGATTATGCGAGAGTCTGCCTACAAATG